>NC_135823.1:1372944-1375444 GCF_964213995.1 Mustelus asterias
GAGAAGAAGAGAGAGAGAGAGCGACCGAGAGGGAGAGAGATAGAGGGAGAGATCGATTGATTGCTTGATAGATAGACAGAGAGATAGATAGATAGATAGATAGATAGATAGAAACATAGATAGATAGATAGATAGATAGATAGATAGATAGATAGATAGATAGATAGATAGATAGATAGATAGATAGATAGATAGATAGATAGATAGATAGATAGATCGATTGATAGATGGAAAGACAGACAGATAGATAAATAGACAGATAGATAGATGGATTGATACATAGATTTACAGACAGACAGACAGATAGATAGATAGATAGATAGATAGATAGATAGATAGATAGATAGATAGATAGATAGATAGATAGATAGATAGATAGATAGATAGATAGATAGATAGATAGATAGATAGCCAGACAGATAGACAATTAGATAAATAGACAGATAGATAGATAGAGAGAGAGAGAGAGGGAGAGAGAAAGAGAGAGGAAGAGAGAGAGAGCGAGAGACAGAGAGAGAGGAAGAGAGAGAGAGAGCGAGAGAGAAAGAGAGACAGAGAGAGAGAGAGGCAGAGAGGGAGAGAGAGAGAGCGCGAGAGAGAAAGAGAGGTAGAGAGATAGGTAGATAGATACATAGATCGATAGATAGATAGATAGATAGATAGATAGATAGATAGATAGATAGATAGATAGATAGATAGATAGATAGATAGACAGACAGACAGACAGACAGATAGATAGATAGACAGACGGACAGACAGACAATTAGATAGATAGAGAGAGAGAGAGAGGAATAGAGAGAAAGAGAGGGCTTGAGAGAGAGAGAGAGAGAGAAGAAGAGAGAGAGAGAGCGACCGAGAGGGAGAGCGATAGAGGGAGAGATAGATTGATAGCTTGATAGATAGACAGAGAGATAGATAGATAGATAGATAGATAGATAGATAGATAGATAGATAGATAGATAGATAGAAACATAGATAGATAGATAGATAGATAGATAGATAGATAGATAGATAGATAGATAGATAGATAGATAGATAGATAGATCGATTGATAGATGGAAAGACAGACAGATAGATAAATAGACAGATAGATAGATGGATAGATACATAGATTTACAGACAGACAGACAGATAGATAGATAGATAGATAGATAGATAGATAGATAGATAGATAGATAGATAGATAGATAGATAGATAGATAGATAGATAGATAGAAAGATAGATAGATAGATAGATAGATAGATAGATAGCCAGACAGATAGACAATTAGATAAATAGACAGATAGATAGATAGAGAGAGAGAGAGAGGGAGAGAGAAAGAGAGAGGAAGAGAGAGAGAGCGAGAGACAGAGAGAGAGGAAGAGAGAGAGAGAGCGAGAGGGAAAGAGAGACAGAGAGAGAGAGGCAGAGAGGGAGAGCGAGAGAGCGCGAGAGAGAAAGAGAGGTAGAGAGATAGGTAGATAGATAGATAGATAGATAGATAGATAGATAGATAGATAGATAGATAGATAGATAGATAGATAGATAGATAGATAGATAGATAGATAGATAGATAGATAGATAGATAGACAGACAGACAGATAGATAGATAGATAGACAGACGGACAGACAGACAATTAGATAGATAGAGAGAGAGAGAGAGGAATAGAGAGAAAGAGAGGGCTTGAGAGAGAGAGAGAGCGTGAGAGAGACATAGATAGATAGATAGGTAGATAGATTGATAGATAGGTAGATAGACATTCTGATAGATAGAGAGAGAGAGAGAGGAAGAGAGAGAGAGAAAGCGAGATAGAGTGTGTGTGTGAGAGAGAGAGAAATAGATAGATAGATAGATAGATAGATAGATAGATAGATAGATAGATAGATAGATAGATAGATGATAGATAGATAGATAGATAGATAGATAGATAGATAGATAGATAGATAGATCGATCGATAGATACATATATAGGTCGGTAGGTAGGTTGGTAGATAGATAGATAGATAGATAGATAGATAGATAGATAGATAGATAGATAGATAGATAGATAGATAGATAGATAGATAGATAGATAGATAGATAGATAGATAGATAGACAGACAGACAGATAGACAATTAGATTGATAGAGAGAGAGAGAGAGAGAGAGAGAAAAGAAGAGAGAGCGAGAGAGAGAGAGAGAGATAGATAGATAGATAGATCGTTCGGTAGATAGATAGATCGATAGATAGATAGATTGACAGATAGATAGATAGAAGGTAGATAGGTAGAGAGAGACATAGATAGATAGATAGATAGAAACATAGATAGACACATATATAGATAAATAGATAGATCGATGTAGAGATAGATAGATAGACAGATACATAGATAGATAGGGAGAGAGAGAGAGAAGATGAGAGAGAGAGAGAGAGCGACCGAGAGGGAGAGAGATAGAGGGAGAGAGATAGAGGGAGAGATAGATTGATAGCTTGATAGATAGACAGAGAGATAGATAGATAAAAACATAGATAGATATATA
>NC_135823.1:1382944-1657944 GCF_964213995.1 Mustelus asterias
TAGATAGATAGATAGATAGATAGATAGATAGATAGATAGATAGATAGATAGATAGATAGATAGATAGATAGATAGATAGATAGATAGATAGATAGATAGATAGATAGATTGATAGATGGAAAGACAGACAGATAGATAAATAGATAGATAGATAGATGGATAGATACATAGATTGACAGACAGACAGACAGATAGATAGATAGATAGATAGATAGATAGATAGATAGATAGATAGATAGATAGATAGATAGATAGATAGATAGATAGATAGATAGATAGATAGATAGATAGATAGATTAATTGATAAATAGATAGGTAGGTAGGTAGGTAGGTAGGTAGGTAGGTAGGTAGATAGATAGATAGCCAGACAGATAGACAATTTGATAAATAGACAGATAGATAGATAGAGAGAGAGAGAGAGGGAGAGAGAAAGAGAGAGGAAGAGAGAGAGAGCGAGAGACAGAGAGAGAGGAAGAGAGAGAGAGAGCGAGTGAGAAAGAGAGACAGAGAGAGAGAGAGAGAGAGAGCAGAGAGAGAGAGAGAGAGCGCGAGAGAGAAAGAGAGGTAGAGAGATAGGTAGATAGATACATAGATCGATAGATAGATAGATAGATAGATAGATAGATAGATAGATAGATAGATAGATAGATAGATAGATAGATAGATAGATAGATAGATAGATAGATAGATAGATAGATAGATAGATAGATAGACAGACAGATAGATAGATAGACAGACGGACAGACAGACAATTAGATAGATAGAGAGAGAGAGAGAGGAATAGAGAGAAAGAGAGGGCTTGAGAGAGAGAGAGAGCGAGAGAGAGACATAGATAGATAGATAGGTAGATAGATTGATAGATAGGTAGATAGACATTCTGATAGATAGAGAGAGAGAGAGAGAGGAAGAGAGAGAGAGAAAGCGAGATAGAGTGTGTGTGTGTGAGAGAGAGAGAAATAGATAGATAGATAGATAGATAGATAGATAGATAGATAGATAGCTAGATAGATAGATAGATAGATAGATAGATAGATAGATAGATAGATAGATAGATAGATATTTAGATAGATAGATATTTAGATAGATAGATATTTAGATAGATAGATAGTTATCAATTCCTGGCTTGGATCAATGTCTGTGCGGTGTCTGCACCTGTTCCCTGTGTCTCCGTGGATTTCTTCCGGATGCTCCGCATTCCTCCCACAGTCTGAAACAGTGGGCAGGTTCAGTGCATTGACTGAATTCTCCCTCACTGTACGGGAACAGGCGCTGGAGTGTGGTGACTAGGGGACTTTCACAGTAGCTTCATTGCAGTGTTAATGTAAGCGTACTTGTGACACAAATACATTTTTAAAACTCGAAATAGTTACTTGGTATCACATCGACTTGTAAACTGTGCGGGAGTCTAACCTTACCGAATTTCATAAAATCACGAGGGGCATAGATAAAGTGCATAGCCAATGGCTGTTTTACAGGGTAGGGAATTCCAAAGCCAGAGTGCATAGCTGGAAGTTGCGATGGGAACGGCTTTAAGCGGTTGCGAGGGGAAACCTGTTCGCTCAGAGTGTGGTGCATTGAGGAATGAGCTGCCATGGAGGTGGTAGAGGCGGGTGCAATTGCAACGTTTAAAATACATTCGGACAGGCACATGAATGGAAAATGTTTCGAGGGATATGTGCCAAGCGCAGGCAAATGGGACAATTTGGTTAATGAAACCTGACAAGCTTGGAGGGGTTGGGCCGAAAGGCCTGTTTTCGTGCTGTATGTCTCTCTCTAATTGTACACAAGGCTGTTCTGTTTTCATCAATCCACCCCAAGCTGGAAACATTCATCAATCTGCAGTTAAACACTTCGACCCTGCGTTTGACGACTGCAGCCTGATCTGTATGTGAAGCGTACACATTGTGGGTAAGGGTGCTTTGACATTCACAGCAAATAGTTGCGGTCACAGGCAATGCGCCTCTTTGCTGCCGAGCCACGCTCTCTGCTGCTGCCTCCACTGACTCCCTTCTTCATCGTTCAATCTCCGCCCCACACTGCGTTTTGCAAAGCCTCAAGTAGGTTGTGGGTAAGGTGCTTTGACACTCACAGCAAATAGCCGCGGTCACAGGCGATGCGACTCTTTGCTGCCGAGCCACGCTCTCTGCTGCTGCCTCCACTGACTCCCTTCTTCATCGTTCAATCTCCGCCCCACACTGCGTTTTGCAAAGCCTCAAATAGGTTGTGGGTAAGGTGCTTTGACACTCACAGCAAATAGCCTCGGTCACAGGCAATGCGCCTCTTCGCTGCCGAGCCACGCTCTCTGCTGCTGCCTCCACTGACTTCCTTCTTCATCGTTCAAGCTCAAGCATTTCTGCAAAACGTTCAGACAATCAGTAAGGCTCAACACTCTCTGCTCACCTCGGAAATCATTTTGTCAGTAATTCCTTCCACCAGGCTCTTCACATTCAGATTAATGTAACGTATTATTGTTAGTGACGAATCCATTCATCAGATGGTCACTGGGATCACACTGTGTAATGTCTACACAGAGGCAGGGTAACAAATCAGCAAATTGCAATTTCCCGGAAATTGGTGGCAGGAGCAGAGTGGATATAAGAACACGACAACATTCAATTGCATTCCAAGCCACACCCCACACTCACTCGGGACAATTACAATTAAATTAAGGTAACTGCAAACATATGAGGCAGGAACTCGCCAGAGTTGATTGGAAAGGAAGCCGAGCCCAAAAACAACATTGGAACAGCGATGTCAGGAGTTTTCGGGTGTTAGACGGGAGACATAACTAAAATTCATCCCAAGAAGGAGGAAAGATGCTAAGGCATCCATGGCTCATGAGGGAAGTCAAGCACTGCATCAAAGCAAAAGAAAAAGCCAACAAAGTGAGGACGATTAGTGGAAAGCCAAAGGATTGGGAAGTTTTTAAAAGCGAGCACAGGACCACTAAAAGGGCAATAAGGGGGGAGAAGATGAATTAGGCGTGTTAGTTAGCTTGTAATGTAAACGAAGACAGGAAGCTTCTGCTTCTAGGTATAAAAGGTAACAGAAAAGCAAAGATAGCCTTTAGACCACTGATAAATTAGGCTGGAGAAATAATAATAGGAAACGAAGAAATGGCAGAGGAACTGAATAGTTACATTGCATCAGTCTTCACGATGGAAGACACCAGTAGGATGCCAGTGCTCCAGGCGAATTTGAGGGGACAGGACAGTATAGTGACAATCACTAAGGAGAATGTTCTGGGGAAAGTGAAATGTGGATGAAGGTGGATAAATCACCTCGACCGGATGGACAATACCCCAGTTTTCTAAAATAGATACCTGAGGAAATTGTGAAGGCTTTGGTGGTGATCTTTCAGGAATCACTGGAGGCAGGGTGGGTCCCAGAGGACTGGAAGTTAGCTAATGTAACACCGCTGTTTAAGAAGGGAAGGAGGCAGCAGATGGGAAATTATAGGCCAGTTACACTGACTTCGGTCATTGCCAAGATTTTAGAGTTCATTATTAAAGATCGCAGTGTACTTGGAAGTGTATGATAAATAGGACTGAGTCAGCACACATCCTCCTTTACATCGGAAAATATAGGCTGAGAATCTCGACGAGGGTCGCAGAAAGTTATCTGTGGACTCCTCCGACATGCAGAACGCTCGCACGCTCCATTCAACCACGAGAATTGGGAGGTATACATATAGTATAATTGTTTGGGGAGACACCAAATCAGAAGTAAGGCGCAGGTGATAAAGTATTCGGTGTGCTTTCCTGTGCAAAATCCATAACTTCTCAAGGAGGAAATATTGGGGTTCTTGAGAACCATTAAGGTAGACAAGTCCCCAGGGCCTGATGGAATGTATCCCACAATACGGAGAAAGGCAAGGGAGGAAATTGCTTGCGTTTTAAGAGAACTCTTTTCATCCTCACTGGCTACCGGGGAGGTCCCAGAGGATTGGAAGATAGCCAATATTGTCCCTTTGTTTAAGAAGGGTAGCAAGAATAGTCCAATTAATTACAGACCTGTGAGCATTAGATCAGTGAAAGGGAAATTATTGGAGAGGATTCTTCGAGACAGTATTTATTCCCACTTGGAAATCAATGGACTTATTAGCGTGGCGCAACATGGTTTTCTGAAGGGGAGTTCGTTTCTCATTAATTTGTTCGGGTTTTTCAAGGAAGTGACGAAGATGATTGATGAGGGTCGGATGTTGTCTATCTGGACTTCAGTAAGGCCTTTGACAAGATCCTTCATGGCAGACTGTTGCAGAAGGTGAACTCGCATGGGATCAGACCTGATATGGCAAGGTGAATACAAAACTGGCTTTGTCATAAAAAACAGAGGGTAGCAGTGAATGGAGGGCTGTGACAAGTGACGCGCCTCAGGGATCAGTGCTGGGACCTTTGCTGTTCGTAATGTATATATACCAATGATTTGGAGGAAAATATAACTGGGTTGATTGGTAAGTTTGCAGATGACTCAATGATTTGTGGATTTGCGGATAGTGACGATACAGAGGATGCGGCAGTATATTGATCGGTTGAAGACTTGGGCAGAGCGATGCCAGACGGAGTTTAATCTGGACAAATGTGAGGTAATGCCTTTCGGCAGGTATAATACAGATATGAAATATACAGTAAATGTCTGAACCCTTGACGGTATTGATAGGCAGAGAGATGTGGGTGTACAGTTACAGACGTCACTGAAAGTGGCCACGCAGGTGGAGAAGGTAGTTAAGAAGGCATACAGCATGCAAGCCTTCATCGGCCAGGGCATTGAATTTGAAAATTGGCAAGTAATTTTGCAGCTTTACAGAACCTTAATTGGGCCGCACTTAGAATATAGTGTTCAATTCTGGTCGACACACTAACAGAAGGATGTGGAGGCTTTGGAGAGGGCAAAAAAAAATATTTGCCAGGATGTTGCATGGTATGGAGGGCATTAGTTATGAGGAGAGGTCGGAGAAACTTGGTTTGTTCTCAGTGGAACGACGAAAGTTGAGGGGCGACCGATAGACTTCCACAAGATTATGAGGGGCATGGGCAGAGTGGGTAGTCAGAGGTTTTTCCCAGGGCGAAAGAGTCAAGTACTAGGGGGCATAGATTTAAGGTGTGTGGGGCAAGGCTGAAAGGAGATGTACGAGGCAGGTTTTTTACATAGAGGGTGGGGGGTGCCTGGGACTCGCTGGCGGGAGAGGTCGTGGAATCAGATACGATAGTGACTTTTAAGGGTGTCTTGACAAATACATGAATGGGATGGGAATAGGGGGATATTGTCCCCGGAACGGTTGGAGGTTTCAGTTAAGTCGGGCAGCATGCTCGGTGCAGGTTTCGAGGGCCGAAGGGCCTGCTCCTGTGCTGCGATTGTCTTTGTTCTTTGTTTTTTTTTGTTTGGTACCAACCCTATTTCGGAAATCCGCCAGTCATTTTCACAGTTGGATAATGCATGGCGGCATAGTTTCCCACAACGTCCAGTGTCTGGAAAATGCCTCTTTCAGGGACAGAACCCATGCAGAATACTCGCCGATCAGAATGTCCCTTCCCTCTCCATTCTGAGGATGGTTTCCTTTGGCTTTTCGATTTAAGTGAATATCTTGTTGTCGTGAATCCATGGCAGACATCTCTCCAAATGTGGAGAAGTAGTGAGCGCTTGACAAAGAACTGGAGAAGGGGAAGGGAAAAGGGAGCAGTCATATTTCACTGTGGCAGGACTGGATAATAAAAACAAAAATGCATGGGCAAAGTGAGACCTGCACATTGTAGACAGAACCAGAACTTTCAACAACCACAGTTTAACATTCTTAGAATAAGCACTCATGGAGGGATTATTAATTCTATCGAAGTGATAAACATCTGTTTGGCTCTCAGCAAATGTTTGACTTAAAAAAAATCAGACTTGCATTTCTATGGCGCCGTACACGGCCTCGGCCATGGCAATATCATTTTCAGTCGCGGCAAGGAAGTGCTTAATTGTTGCCTGAATTGTAAAGTTGGAAAGGCAGCAAGCCAATTTTCACACACCAAGATCCCACAAGAGAGGTGTTTATTTACAGATAAACATTGGACTCAAGTCAAAGAGAAAGCATCGCCCGCGAATCCCCCTGCAGCTGCCTCCATTGCTGATTTGCCTCCAATGGTAGCTGTTCACGTGAGATTCATCCATGGCAGATAGGGCGTCGATTAACATCACACCCAAAAAATTAGAACCTCGGAAAGTGCAGCAGTCCCATAGTACTGACAAATTAGTCGTAATCTTTGGGGTGGGACATGCGTCAACAACGTTTGAACTCACAGCGGACTGAAATACAGAATAAATCATTTGGTACAGCTGGGCAAAAATAGAGAAAGGAACACAGAACAGTGCAGCACAGGAACAGAAACTTCGGCCCCTCATGTTGTGCCAAACATGGTGAAAAATTAAGCGATTCCCGTCTGCCTGGCCTTGGTCCATATCCCTCTGTACCTTGCATATCCATGTGCTTCCCGAAAAGCTCCTTAAACGCCCTGAGGGTATGTGTCTCCACGACCATTTCTTGCAGTGCGTTCCAGGCACCTATCACAAAAACACTTGCCCCTCACACCTTCTTTCCCACTCTCCCCTTATGTCTGCCTAGATTTGGATATTTCAATTCTCGGAAAACGATTTTGTCACTCAACCCTATCTATGCCTCTTATGATTTTGTAGACTTCACTCTGTTTCAGTGTAAGTGATATATGGGCAAAATAGATTCATGGTGTCATGGCGCCTTAGAGGTTTACAGCATGGAAACAAGTCCTTCGATCCAACTTGTCCATGCCACCCCTTTTTTAAACACTAAGCTGGTCCCAATTACCCGCGTTTGACCCATATGCCTTTCAACTCATCTTACCCATGGAACTGCCTGAGCGCTATGTTAAAGATAGAATTGTGCGCTCCTCCATTACTTTCTCTGGCAGCTTGTTCCAGACACTCAGCACTTTCTGTGTGAATGAAATTGCCCCCCTGGACCATTTTCTATCTCTCTCCTCTCACCATAAACCTACGCCCTCTTCTTTTACACTCCCATACCTTTGGGAAAGGTTATTGACTATCCAGCTAATCTATCCCCCTCATTATTGTACAGACCTCAGCCTCCTCCACTCCAGATAATAGCATTCTCTGTCTATCGAGCCTCTCCTTATAACTCATACCATCAAGCCCTGGTAGCATCCTTATAATCCTTTTCTGCACTCTTTCGAGTTTAATCATATTCTTTCTATAATAGGGTGACCTGACCTGTACACAGTCTTCCAACTTTGGCCTTACCAATGTCTTGCGCCTCATCAACAAGACATCTCAACTCCTGCATTCAATGTTCCGACCATTGAAACCAAGCACGCCAAATTTCGTCTTCACCACTCTGTCCACCTCTGACTCTACTTTCAAGGCGCTATGAACCTGTACCCCGAGATCTCTTTGTTCAATAACTCTCTGCAACGACCTTCGATTAACTGAGTAAGTCCTGCTTTTGTCTCATCCATCAAAATGCATCACTTCACATTGATCCAAATTAAACTCCATCTGCCATTCGTCAACACACTGGCCCAATTCATCAAGATCCCATTGCATCCGAGATATCTGACCAGTTTTCCGCTGTCTTCTTAAGGCAAGGCAGAATTCAAATTTGAGACACTTACTCGTGGAGTCTTTTTTTCCCCAAGGTTACAATGTCTCATCGTTTAAAATATATATGCATGGGATGTGGGTTAGGCTGGTGAGATCATCATCAATTTAGAAGGTAGTGGTGATCCACATTCTGGAAGCCCAGAAGCCCATCTGGAGAAGATGCTCCATAAGTCAGTTCGACAGGTGCTTTCAGCATTTTGACCCAGCGACGATAGTAGAAATGTGCATTTGTCTGGGTTGCCCGTGTCCTTCTAGTAAGTAGTTATCAATTTATTTGGAGACGCTGCGACCGAGGTTTGCTAACTTAGGTCAGGACAATATCCATAGAGCAGAAGGAGAACATTTGGCCCATCACGTTTCCACCTACTTTGTGAACTAACATCTTGCACCCATCTCTTTGCTATCGCTGTACTGCTCGCATTTAGCATGGCCAATCCAGCGAACCTGCACATCTTTGGACACTAAGGGAAAATTTAGCATGGCTAATCCACCTAACCTGCACATCTTTGGACACTAGATAACGATTTAGCATGACGCATCCATCTAACCTACACATATTTGGCCACTAAGGGGCAACTTAGCATGGCCAATCCACCTAACGTAAACTTCGGTGGACACTAAGGAAAATGTAGCATGATTAATCCAACTAACCTGCAATCCTGTGGGCAATAAGGCACACTATAGCATGGCCCACCCACCGAACCTGCACATCTTTGAACATTAAGGGACAATTTAGCATGGACAATCCAACTAACCTACACATTTTTGTACACTAAGGGACCCTTTACCACGGCCCATCCACCCAACCTATGCACCTTTGGACACTAAGGAGCATTTAGCATGGTTGATCCATCTAACCTACACATCTTTGGACACTAAGGACAATTAACTTGACCAATCCACCTAGCCTGCACATCTTTAGACACTAACGGACAATTTAGCATAGGCAATCGACCTAATCTACAAATGTTTGTACACTAAGTGACAATTTACCAAGGCCAATCCACCTAACATATGCAGGTTTGGGCACGAAGATGCATTTAGCAAGGCAAATCAACCTAACCTACATCTTTGAACACAAAGGAGAATGAAGTATGGACAATCCACCTAACATGCACATTTTTGGACGCTGCGGGATAACTTATCAAGGCCAATCCACCTAACCGGCACAACATTGGAAACTAAGTGACAATTTAGCATGGCCAATCCATCTAACCTGCACAGCTTTGGACTGTGCGAAGAAACCAGAGAACCTAAAGGAAGCCGCACAGGCAGTCACGCAAGGCCGGAATCGAACCCGCATCCCTGTCACTGTGAGGTATCAGTGCTAATTAGAGTGACTACGTGCCGCACGGTCTATTATTGACGATTCACACTGCAGCCACTGTGCATCTTTGGTGTAGTGGGTGGATAGAAACATAGAAACATAGAAAAACGACAGCACAAAACAGGCCCTTCGGCCCCACAAGTTGTGCGGAACATATCCCTACCTTTTAGGCCGACCTATAACCCTCCATCCTATTAAGTCCCATGTACTCATCCAGGACTCTCCAGAAAGACCCTATTGAGTTTGCCTCCACCACCACTGACGGCAGCCGATTCCACTCGCCCACCACCCTCTGTGTGAAAAACCTCCTCCTAACATTTCCCCTGTCCCTATCCCCCAGCACCTTAAAGCTGTGTCCTCTCGTAGCAGCCATTTCCACCCTGGGAAAACGCCTCTGAGAGTCCACCCGATCTATGCCTCTCAACTTCTTATATACCTCTATTAGGTCTCCTCTCATCCTACGTCGCTCCAAGGTAAAAAGACCGAGTTCCATCAGCCTATCCTCATAAGGCATGCGGCTCAATCCAGGCAAGATCCTTGTAAATATCCTCTGCACCCTTTTAATTTTTTCCACATCCTGCACATCCTGGATATTTGAGAACATCAATGTGATGTCAAATACTCTGTCTTACTGGCGGCATGCTAGCACAATCGTTAGCACTGCTGTTTAAAAGCTCCAGGGACCTGGGTTCGATTCTCGGCTTGGGTTATTGTCTGTGTGGAGTTTGCACATTCTCATCGTGTCTGCGTGGGTTTCCTCCGGGTGCTCCGGTTTCCTCCCACAGTCCAAAGATGCGTGGGTAAGGTTGATTGGCCATGCTGAAATTGCCCGTTAGTGTCCTGAGTTGCGCAGGTTAGAGGGATTGCCGGGTACATGTGTAGTGATATGGGGTTAGGGCCTGGGTGGGATTGTGGTCGGTGCCGTTTCGATGGGCCAGATGGCCTCTTTCTGCACTGTAGGGTTTCTATGACTTCGATAATAGCCTGGGCCTCCATCATTCAGTCAAGTGGTGGTTTTAAATCCGCAAAACAGACTTAACTGATCATGATGAAACAGACATGAGTATCCTCTCCAATGGACGATTTATTACACAGAGATTATTTAAACTCGAGTGAAATAAGTTGCATCAAAAATGGTCAGAGGATTTTTTTTTATGATGCGAACGAGAGAGAGACTGAGTGAGCTGGCAATGTTTTCGGGTGTAATTTCTATTTTAGGTACCAGTGGCTGAATGCCAATTGCGGAACAAAATTGGGTGGGCTCGTGTTCGAAACCGAAGGGACGCAGTGATGTCGCAGTTCTTTGAGGACTCTCTGACTTTATGCAGCTGCGGGAGTTGTTAGGGGTTCAAGGATTTACGCAGATAGGTAGGATTGTAGAAGTTGACTGTGGTGGTAGGCAGGATGGTTGGGGTGGTGAAAAGTTATAGAGATAATGATATATGTCGGGCGGATGTATTTTATTGCACAGATAGGGAAAAGCAATTCTGAGAATTTTAAAATTAATGTGTGGCTGAACTGTATACCAATGTAAGTCACGGACCAGAGGTGCGGGCGGAAGTGAAAGGTGGTTGGCAATTGGTGTGTATTAGACTGTGAGGCAAGACAGTTTTGGGGAAACGGATGGGGGAATGAGATACTCCAGGGAATCGATAACGCGACTTAGGCTGAATTATTCTATTTGTATGTCGGTTCATAGTTTACCTGAATCTGCGCCGTGTCACCGAATGTGTGTGGTGAACGGCGTCTCCAAATAATTGTGCTCCGATCGGGTTTGAACCATTTTCAGCAGCGCTGTGATATTTCAGGGTCAGTGACCTGAGAAAGATGGCACCAGACTTTGTTGTATATCATTGAGTACAGCCGTCTCGTCACCCCATCACCCGGGGAATATCCAGCGTTCCTCCACCGCTCCCCACTTCCCCCCCTCCCCCACCCCTTCCCTCAAGCCGCCCGGCGTGTTGTTCTTCCCCTGCCTGGATCACGTGTGAACACTCCTGTACTCTTTCACAATTAGGCCCAGAACAACATCAACTTGGACGCCAAGAGCTAAAATAAGCGCCACCCTGGGCCCCCTGTGGATGACAGCTATGCAACCCAGCTGCATTCAGGTGCGATACGGGTAGACACTGCTCAGTTTCGCATACTGATTTATTAGTATCACGAGTCGGCTTACATTAACACTGCAGTGAAATTACTGTGAAAATCCACAGGTCCGCACCATCCCCTGCGCCTGTTCTGCTACACTGAAGGAGAATTTAGCATCCCCAATACACCTAAGTAGCATGTCTTTCGGGCTGTGGGAGGAAACCGCAGCACCCGGACGAAACGCACTCAGACACGGGGGGAACATGCAGACCCCACACAGACAGTGACCCTAGTCGGGAATCGAACCAGCGTCCCTGGCGCTTTAACACAGCAGTAATCTGCCACCGTAGCAGCGTGCCACCATGCCAGCTGCCGTAGAGAGCGACATGGATATTAAACTATGTGTACTTCCCAGGGTGGAAATAGCTGCTACGAGAGTACACATGTTTAAGGTGCAGGGGAGTAGGTGCAGGGGAAATATCAGGGGGAGGTTTTTCACACAGAGGGTGGTGGGCGAGTAGTGTCGGCTGGCGTCAGTGGTGGTGGAGGCAAATTCTATTGGGTCCTTTAAGAGACTCCTGAATGTGTACATGGGACTTAATAGGATGGAGGGTTACAGGTAGGCCTCGAAGGTAGGGATATGTTTGGCACCAGTTGTGGGGCCGAAGGATCTGTTTTATGCTACAGTTCTTCTATGTTTCTATGCTTCTATGTCATTGTCATACTGGTAACTGGACTCATAAATGTTTGAGTGCAAGTTTCATCAACAAGCTTTATTGCACATCTGACACTCATCGCTCGACTTTCGAACCAATCAACAAAAAGGAAATGATGTAGGAGGAGGTGTTGCCGACTTCATACCTTCGGCATAAGCGGTAAGATCCTGATTCCACGTAAGATCCACATTGTCACAATTTCTCAAAAAAGCAAGGAATCTGTCTTCAATGCTCTCAACAATTGAGCATGCATATCTCTCTGCGGAAAAGCATCCCGAATGCTCACAGATCTGTGAAAGAAGCACTTCCCGCTCATCTCAGTCCTTATCCTGTGATTATGACCCCCGTGTTCTGGGCTGACCAGCAATGGGGAAGACAGTTCTCAATATTAATGCTGAAATCTCAGCCTGAATCTTCTCATCCTGCTGATATTACCACATATTCTTCTGAACTCCAGCCATCGACCCAACTAATGGATTTTCCCAGCTATGCCAAACTTTCCCTGCCAGAAGTCAATCCACAGTAACCTCACCTGGAAGGTAAAGTCAGCTTTCCACGGAAAAGAAAACGAAACGGGACTCAGTCTTCCCGGGCAAATCTCAATGATGTGCGGTGTGTTTGCAGTCAGCATTACTTGCACCAAACACAGCAATAAATCCCAGCAATGAAATTGCTGTGCAAATTGCTTGGGATACCTGCTGCTAAATGTTCTGTATGCCTTTCACAAGATCATCCAATCTATCTGAATCATAAAATTATAAATCCCTACAATGCAGGAAGAGGCCATTTCGCCCATCGAGTTTCACCAACAACAATCCCCCCCAGTCCCTAATCACGTAACTCCAGTTATTCACGCTGCTAAACTACCTGACACTAAAGGGCATGGCCAATCAAACTAACCTATACATCTTTGGACTGTGGGAGAAAACCGGAGCACCCAGAGAAAACCCACGCAGACACGGACAGAATGTGCAAACTGCACACCGTCACCCAAGTCCGGAATTGAACCCGTGTCCCTGGTGCTGGGAGGTAGCATTGCTAACGACTGTGCCACCGTCCCACCCACGTCGAACCACCGGAATGCCCCAGTCATTCAAACTATAAACATTATCCTGCTGTTCACATCTTTCCTCAGAGGTGGATAGTTTCACATTTTTGAACATTATATCTCACCTGCCACTTACATATTCAATGAATTAGGGTTGAGGTTAAATCAGAAACCAAGACCAGGTCATCAGAAGCCTGTAACAACATCTATGGGGAGTTTGCTAAAATTCCTGGTAATATGAGCAAGTGTGAGCAAATATTCTACCAAATTCATCGAATCATAAAATTCCTCCAGTGCAGAAGGAAGTCATTGAGTCTGCATTGAGTCTTTCTGACAGAGGACCTTACCGAGGCCTTTTTCCTCAATTTAACACCATAACACTACACATTTACCATGGCTAGTCCATCTAAACTACACACATTGGGATACTCAGGGACAAATTAGCATGGCCAATCCACGAAGCCTGCACATCTTTGGAGTATCAGAGAAAACCGCAGCACCCGAAGGAATCCCACTCAGACACAGGGATAATGCGCAGACTCCGCAAACAGTCGCCCAAGACAAACTAGACAGCGCCAATATGGCACTGTTAAAGTGGAATCCTGTTTGATTAATATATTCAAATCTTAAGGTGATCAGTATTCAGAGAAACAATAGAGTCTCTCTGAATGCTCTATGCATGGTTCTTTTGTAAGATAGTCAGTTACATACGACATAACCGATCATTGTCAAACTCAGCATTGCATGGACTTAGAGCATTTGGATTGTGGTTTCAAATTGATTGAGGGTTTGGGGACAGGAAGTGAGGAAAAAAAATGTTGCCGGTTGTGACGAGTGACCGCTGGAGGTTCATTTGTCCTTCGACCATATTTATTAATAAAGGACAAAGAAATGTACAGGACAGGAACTAGCCATTCCAAACCCATGCCGATCATGATCCCACAACTAAACTAAACAGAAACCTTCTGCCCTTGATCTGCATCCCTCGATTTCCTCCCAATTCACGAACCCAGCCAGATGCCTCTTAAATGTTGCGAATGTGTCTGCTTCCACCACGTCCTCTGGCAACGCGTTCCAGGCACCCACCACTCTCTGATGAGAAACTTCCTCTGTGCATCTCCCTCAAACTGCCGCTCTCACCCTGATCCTGTGCCCCTTGTAATTGACAATTCCAACCTTGGAAAAACGCTCTGACTATCCACCCTGTCTTTGCCTCTCATAATTTGATTGACCTCTATCAGGCCTCCTCTCATCCCCCAGTCTCTCATCCGCTCAGTCTTTGCAGTGAAAGCAATTGTATTTTATTTAATTTCTGCTCATAGGCAACACGCCAGGCGACAGCTTCTTGAACCTTATTTGTACTCTCTTGAAAGCTTCCCCGTCTTTCTGACAGTTTGGTGTCCAGAACTGCAGGCAATGCTCCAAATGCGGCCGAATCAAGATTTTATGTCGCGAATGAGTCAGATGAAATCTTACGGAGGTGTATGGTTGCGATTTAGAGACTTCATTTGGGGGCGAGGGGGAGGATAGGTGGCGGGGGGGGGGCTTGGTATTAGCACATGGAAGGCTGGAGCAGTAATTTCCAAGTGACTCAAACAGGGAGTGAGCGACTTGTTCTTTAGTAGGCGTAGCGGGTTGGAGACAGTCTCTGGACCCTTTCCTTTTCCAATGTTCCTAGATTAAGTGAAGAAAGTTCTGATATGGGATAATCATGTCTGTCAACTGGTCATAGCAACATGGAAACTCGAATCAGGAGTAGGCTATTCGGCCCCTCAGGCCTGCTCCAACATTCACTTTGATCATGGCTGATCATTAAATTTAATATCCTGATCCCTCCTTCCCCTCATGCACTTGACCCCTTCAGCACCAAACGCTATATCTAATTTCTTCTTGAAATCAGGCAACATTCCGGAATCAACAACTTTATGTGGAAAGGAATTCCACACATCCCCCATCCTATGAGTGAAGAAATGTCTCCTCACATCAATTCTAAAATGTTTATCCCTTATCCTCACACTTTGACCACTAGTTCTGGGCTGCCGCACCATTAGGAACATTCAATCTGAATGCATCCTGCGTATACAATGTTAGAACTGTGGAAGTTGTTATGAGATCCCCTCTCATACTTCTGAACTCCAGCGAATATTATCCTAACCGATTTAGTCTCTCCTCAAATGACAGACATGCCGTCGCAGGAATCAGGCTGGTAAACCTTCGCTGTACTCCCTCTATAGCAAGATCACCATGCAATAGTCAAATAGCGTCGTTACTGGGGATGTGCAGAAGTGGGGTTCTTGGATGGTAGCGAGTAAGAAGGGGAAGGGATGAACGAATGTTATTACCGCTAGAATAGCAATCCAGAAACTCAGTTAATGACCTGGGGAACCGCGCTCAAATCCCACCACGGCAGATGGTGGAATTTGAATGAAGCAAAAGAAAAATCTGGTAATACGAATCTACAGTGACCATGAAACCAGTGTCGATTATTGAAAAAATCAATATGAGGTTCACGAATGTCCTTTTGGGAAATAGATTTACCATCCTTACTGGGTCTGACCTACATGTTACTCCAGACCCAGAGGAATGTCGTTCAGCCCCATCTGCCCTCGTGCAACTAACGATCGGCAATAATTGCTTGCCAGACAGAAACGCGCATGTCCCACGAATGAATAAAAATGAAGTGAGAATTTTGCAAAATCCTATGAGATCCGTTCTCACTCTCCTAAACTCCAGTAAATGTAATCTTAGACGATGTAGCCTCTCCTCATATGACAGACGTGCGATGACAGGAATCAGCCTGGTAAACTTTGACTGTACTCCCTCTATAGCAACTACATCCTTCCTCATAAAAGGGCATCAAAACTACACCCAATACTCCTGTTGTGGCCTCACCAATATAATTGAGATAAAACATCCCATTTCCTGTACACAAATTCTCTCGCTGTGATGAGCAGCATGGCATTTGCCATCTTTACTGCCTGCTGTACCTTTGCTCTTACTTGCAGCGAGTAATGCCCGAAGACAGCAAGATCTCGCTGAGTATCCACCTCTCTAAATTTACACGAATTCATAAATAAGCTGCCTTCCTAATTGTGCTACAAAGTGGATGACCTCACATTCATCCACATTACACCCCATTTGCTCTGCATATTCCCACATGTCCAGACTCTTCACTGTAAAGTGAATCATCACAACTTGACTCCAAAATGCTTAAAATATGTGAGATGCAGGTCGTGGAGTCATCGAGGTTTACAACATGGAAACAGGCCCTTCGGCCCAACTTGTACATGCAGCCCTTTTTTTAACCCCTAAGCTAATCCCAATTGCCCGCATTTGGCCCATATCCCTCTATACCCATCGTACCCATGTAAATATCTAAATGCTTTTTGAAAGGCAAAATTCGACTCGACTCTACTATTACCTCTGGCAGCTTGTTCCAGACACTCACCACCCTCTGTGTGGAAAATTGCCCCTCTGGACACTTTTGTACCTCTCCCTTCTCACCTTAAACCTATGCCCTCCATAGACTCCCCTACCTTTGGGAAAAGATAATGACTATCTTTCTGATCTACGCCCCTCATTATTTTATAGACCGCTATAAGATCGCTTCTCAGCCTCCTACGCTCCAGAGAAAAAAGTCCCAGTCTATCCAGCCTCTCTTTATAACTCAATCCATCAAGTCCCGGTCGCATCCTGGTAAATCTTTTCTGCACTCTTTCATGTTTAATAATATCCTTTCTATAGTAGGGTGATCAGAATTGCACACAGTATTCCAAGTGTGGCCTTATCAATGTCTTGTACAGCTTCAACAAGACATTCCAACTCCTGTATTCAACGTTCTGACGATCAAAGGTGGCCATAAGCTTCGTCAAACAGTTCGGTTTAAGACTTTTTTTAAACAGAGAGAGAGGCATGGAGATTTAAGGGGAGAATTCCAGAGCTGAGGTCCGAGTCAGCTGACAACATGGCAGGCAATGTTGGAGTGGTGGAAATTGACGGATGTGAAAGAGGCCAGAATCGATTCCACTCTTATTTCCGGATTTGTTACAACACCCTGGATTTCTAATTCGCAATTGCATTCCTGAGATATCGGCAGATAATCCACGCTGTTACACCCGTGCAATGCCGAAGCAACACTGCCCTCTCGGTGAGATGATGTCTTGAGAACCCGGCATTAAGATCAGGCTGTACTCTCGTGTATAGGTAAAACTGCAAAATGACCCTTTGTCACAAGGGAGCAAGGACCGATTTCTGGACGAATATTAATCACTTGTTCAGGGGCAGGCGATGGGCTAATGGTGTCACTTTATTAATCAATAAATCTAGCTCATGTTCTGGGGGCCCGTGTTCAATTCCCTATTCAATGCACTCTGATAGTGAGGAACTATCAGTTCTGCTATCACAATTGTGAAGTATCTCGAGTAACTTTCCTATTGCCTCTTTATTCTGACCAGATCTGAAGAACTACGTTTTGTTCTCCTCGTTTGGTCTGACTGTTGTGAGTAGATAGCTGTGGTATTGTGCGAAATCGCTGAGTTTGTACCAGCACTTTGACTTGTTGTAAACAGGAAAACTGCAGAGAGCTGTCTACTTCGGTTCTATTTTCAACCGCAGTCGTGTATTTATTAATATACATAGTGCGCAAGTTTCACACCTCCCACACAGAAGGAGGAAAAGAGCGAGTTCTCAGTGAGATTCGGACCTGGGGCTCAGAGTCTCACCGTCTGAGTCAAGGACAATGAGTTTCCTCGGTATTTGTTCATTGCTCCATCTGTTCCAGGGTGAGAAATCCTGATTGTATTCAGATAGCGTGGATAAGAATTTAGATTTGTTAACTAAAGATGAATTGTTTCCAATGCCAGGTGGGTCATTAACCAGAGAAACAAAGATGGAAGAAAATCCGTTACGGTAAGGAAGGAAGGATGGAAAGGTTATTTTTTGCAAACACAGCGAGTTGTTGTCGTCTGGAAGGCACTGCCTCAACGTGCGCTGGAAGTAAATTCAATAGGAACTTTCAAAAGGGGGGAATTGGAGAAATGTGTGAAGGGGACAACATTTGCTGTTGTTTGGGGAGAAAGAAGAGGGCGGGTGTCCAACTGGGTAACTCTTTCAAAGTTCCAGTCCTGACACGAAGGGCCGAGTGGTTTCCCTCTTTGTTGTGCAGACATCTGAGACGTAACTCAGCATGCAAGCTTCTCTTTAAAACGACACACATTTAACGCAGTGGAAAAAAATGCGTCTATCAATAAATTGAACGCAAATTAAAGCCAATTGTCACACCATTGTCATGAAAAAATGTGAGTTTGCTCCAATTACACCAATGGCGACATGGTAGTGCTGTAGTCTTTTAACTGAAACTGTAAATACTTGAAAAAAAAACGTCAGACATCCAAGGTTCGCGGAGAATAAGTAGAAACATTGCTTGGGTGAGAGGAAGTAAGAGTATATTTTGCAGAAGTTCTTCAATTGACTTAGTCCTCACAGCTCCCATGTGGCCATCCCAGTGTTAACACCAGACTTTCTGGTCAACGGACTCGGATTAAAACTTGAGGCGGAAAACAGCAGAACCAACACAATAATCAGCTCGATTTTAGGTGTTCGTGAGTTGGGCTTTTTAGATATGGGGTAATGTTTGTAGATTTGTTTTGGCTCTCTATCGGCATTGCTTTGTCGGGGCTGGTTTTAGATGGTGCAGTTCAACCTGTGGTGACTCTGGTTCTCTCTCTTTCACAGTCACTGTGTCTCAGTCTATCGTGACCCAGTTTCCACCAGTTCTATCACTGGCAGAGGGGAGCTCTGTTAAATTGAGCTGCCGCATCCAGGGCTCAAGAACTGCTATCGTCTTTTGGTACATGCAGCCAGCGCGAAAAGACATAACCTTGGTTTACAGAGCAGGCAAGTACCTCAAAGCATTCGACAGGTTTTCCAGTGAGATTTTGGAAAATAAGAATATTTATTCACTCATCATTGCGGAGACGCGGAGAGATGATTCTGGGATGTATTACTGTGCAATCCGCAATCAACAAATGGGGTCAGTGATATTCGGAAATGGATCCAAGTTGGTGATTACAGGTAAATTTCACCATTATTCCATTGAATAATGCAATACAGGCTCCGTTTGTGGCGACAGTGTTAATCTAAGATTTACATGTAACTGATAAATAAACTTGTAAAAACCTGAACTGATCATTTTAGCAGCAATTAAAACGCGTCCTGTTCGACCTGCTAATGGGCTCTTTGTTTGTTTTGCCGGACTTAGCAGGTTCTCCCGCCGTATTCCTGCTCATCCCGCCGCTGGATGAGATTCCCGCCATGGAATGGGTCCCGTTGTTGTGTTTGGTCAGAGGCGTGTCTGCCGATTCCTTTTCAGTCCGCTGGAATGTTTCCGGGCGGGAAACCGGGGGAATGACCGATTCAGGGACAATGGAACAGGACGGGACCTACACCGTCAGGAGTTACATCAGCTTCTCGGCGGAAACTTGGAGCAGCGGCATCCAGTGCACTTGCGCCGTTCGGATCAACTCCAATGAAAGTATTCTCAGTGAAAGCGTCTCATCTCAGAGAAGTAGCTACTCACAATGACCCCTTCAAATCCATCTATTCAATGCTATTGTCAGGCTCTACACAGAGCCGTCTAATTTTGTAACGTGTCCCTTTTCCTGTATGTTTCAACGTAAATCCAATTCATTATTGAACTATCACAGGTCTCTCATTCAGTCAGAGTTCAGTGTGCTGAAACTTTTAACTGCTCTCTCCCGCACTGGGAACTGTCGATGTTCAGCCACTGAGACAATTGTTTCAGGCACAGTTAGATTTATGGATGTAGGGGAATTGCCAGAAAGTAATGTTTATATTGAAGTTTAGCCATCATGTTATTGAATGCTGGAGTAGCCTCGATATGTCAACTGGCTTCTCCCTGCTCCTATTAACGGTTTTCATGTGTCTGGCACATTCGTGTTGATATCATTTGATTTGATGTATTATTGTCACGTATTGGCAGAAAGTGAAAAGTTTTGTTTCTTGCACGCTGTACAGAAAAGCATGCCGTTCATAGAGTACATAGATTTGATTTGATTTGTTTATTATTGTCACATACCTTGGAATATTGTGAAAATTATTGTTACTTGCGTGCGATACAGGCAAAGCGTGCCGTCCTTAGAGTACATAGATTTGATTTATTATTGTCACCTGTATTGAGATGCAATGAAAAGTATTGTTAATTTCGAGCGTTACAGGTAAAGCATTCCGTTCATAGTGTACATAGATTTGATTTCATTTGATTTGTTATTGTCGCATCTATTGAGATACAGTGATAAATACTTTTTCTTGCGCGCTACGCAGACAAAACATACCGTTGATAGAGTACATGCGTTTGGTTTGATTTGATCTATTATTGTCGCGTGTATCGAAATAAAATGAAACGCATTTTTCCTGCGCGCTATACAGGCAAAACGTACTGTTCATCGAGTACATAGATTTGATTTGTTGCTGTCACATGTTTTGGCATACAGAGAAAAGTATTGCTTATTGCGCGTGATACACACCAAGCATAATTTTCATAAAGTATATAGATTTGATTTATTATTGTCATATGTATTTGGATCCAGTGAAAAGCCTCCTTTATTATGCGACATAGCGACATAGTGACAAAGCATACGGTTGATATAGTTCATAGTTTCGATTTGAATTATTCATTATTGCCACGTATCTTGGAATGCAATGAATCGTATTGTTTCTTGCGCGCCACACAGGTAAAACATCCCAATCAAATGGAACATAGGGGAGATGGAAAGGAAAAGGTGCAGAATATATGGCGACAGTCAGAAATGGAACATTATCAGGGAGTTCAAGAGATTTAGAGTTAACTTTCAAATGCATCGAATGAGGGTGAAAGAGAGAATTAGTGTGTATGATGGGGACAGCACGCAACAAGTAGCCACGCTCTGGCGCCATGCTGAATATGTCTGGGAGTCAATGGGAGCCATGCAGCAGCAGAACTGAAATGTGAAAATACATTTTCAGCGTACAACGTTATCTCATCATGCCTGCATGTAATGATTTTTTCGATCCTTCATTTCTCTACTTCTAAATTCGGCAGTTAATCAATGTGACACGTTTTATATGATGTATCTATCCACCTATTTATCTTTGCCTTATTTAACCTCTCACTTTCCCTCTCTTAATCGATTCATTTTGTCCTTTTACAAGTATTGGCTATTTCAGTCAGCGAGCCAACTCTCATATCTTTATCCCTTCCTCTCTCTCTGCTTAACTTTTCTCTCTATTTCCCTTTTCTCTTTTTGCCTCCAAGTATTAACTCTCTGTTTCTCTCCCTAGCCCACCACCCAGCCCCCGTCCACCCCCTCCCCAACCCTCCCCGAGCCCCTCTCTGCTTCTTTATTCATTTATCGGACATGAGCGTCGCTGGCTGGCCACCATTTGTTGCCATCCATAGTTGCCCGAGGGCAGTTATTTATCAACCACATTCTCTCTTATCCCTCTGTCGCCAGCTATTGATCTCTCACTCTCGGCCTCTAATATTCTCTATCTTGCCTACTCCTGCCAGTTAAACGGTGTTCCATCTAAATAGCCACCGACCTCTACGATTGTTATCTACGTCTGTGTCTCTCTTTTTTGTCGATATCGTACGCCTTCTGTCTGGTCCTTTATGTCCCTCCAAGTCAAACCATTATGTATAATCTATCTGCTCTATCTCTCTATTTTATCTCGGGATCACTCCTGTCAAATTACCTATTACTTTATTTTGCTCTCATTTGAAGGATGATCTTTCGATATCTGCTTTCTCTCACTCTCTTTCGCTCACTCTCTATCTCGTTCTCCCCCCCCCCCCCCCCCCCCCTGTGTCTTGTTGAAATATTGCTCAGCGAGTTCTCTGCTCCATGACATGATGGCAAAAAATCTAAAACTAATTATTGTTTTCGGGGAAAATACACAGGAACTTTTGACCAAATTGTTGACTTTTCTTTTTCGACAATTCTATTTGGAGGTGAAAGTTATATTTCTTTTTCAGATATTCCAGTCACTGCGGCGTGCATTGTCTCGCTTTCTGGGGGTTTGGTGGCCGCGGCACTTCTCATTCTGGGATTGTTCTTTGTGGCCGGGAGAAGGAGCTGCAGGAATCGGCAGAGAGGTAGCTGTTGTTTCGAGACAGACTAACTCGAAGCGTCCTCTATCCACGCATTTATCGCTGAATTATTGACACTATGAACGAAATGTGTGAAATGTAGCCATTAGCCTGAGTCCTTTTGTTTCTAACAGGCAACGCAAACAGTGATGCGGGCTTGGCTGGTTCCAGAGAACACCGACAGAATGAAGAGGTGGGTTTTCTTTTCCACTAGGCTTGGATACCTTTCCCTCAATTTTCATCCAAAGTTCAAAGTTCGGAATGAACTCAGATGACTCTAAAAAAAACTCTGCAAGTCTGGCAGCATCCGTGGAGACAGAACTGTTTCTAGTCCTTGTGACTCTTCTTCAGACCTAATTTGAATCACGGCCCGAATTCACCAGACCAACCCGCTTTCGGGAATTTCTGCCCCCGCCGTAGGTAACACGCCCCTCCCCGCCCCCGACCTCCACAGCGACGGGATGCGGCCCGTTAGTGATCTTTCTGTCAACCAAGTTTCACGTCGTTTGCACCACTACGCGGTCACAAACATAGAACATAGAACAGTACAGCACAGTACAGGCCCTTCGGCCCACGATGTTGTGCCGAACCTTTTCCGAAACCAAGATCAAGCTATCCCACTCCCTATCATTCCAGTGTGCTCCATGCGCCTATCCAATAACCGCTTGAAAGTTCCTAAAATGTCCGACTCCACTATCACAGCAGTCCATTCCACACCCCAACCACTCTCTGAGTAAAGAGCAGACCTCGTACATCCCTCCTAGATCTTCCACCACCAACCTTATAGTTATGCCTCCGAATAACAGCTACATCCACCCCAGGAAATAGTGCCTGAACGTCCAGTCTATCTATGCCCCTCATCATCTTATAAACCTCTATTAAGTCGCCTCTCAATCTCCTCCGCTCAAAAGAGAAAAGCGCTCGTTCCCTCAACATTTCTTCATAAGACCTACCTCCAAACCAGGCAGCATCCTGGCAAATCTTCTTGGCACTCTTTCCAGTGCTTCCACATCCTTCTTATAGTGAGGTGACCAGAACCGCACACAATATTCCAAATGTGGTCTCACCAAGGTCCTGTACAGTTGCAGCATAGCCCCACGGCACTTAAACTCAAACCCCTGGTAATAAACGCAAACACACTATCGGCCTTCTTCACGGCTCTATCCTCTTAAGTGGCATCCTTCAGAGATCTGTGGATATGAACCCCACATCTCTCTGTTCCACCACATTCCTCAGAACCCTCCCTTTGACCCTGTAATCCGCATTCAAATTTGCCCTACCAAAATGAATCACCTCGCACTTATCAGTGTTAAAATCCATCTGCCATTTCTCAGCCCAGCTCTGCATCCTATCAATGTCTCTTTGCAGCCTTCAACATCCCTCCACCTCATCCACTACTCCACAAATCTTGGTGTCATCCGCAAATTTACTGATCCACCCTTTAGCCCCCTCCTCCAAGTCATTTATAAAAATCACAAATAGCAGAGGACCCAGCACTGATCCTTGTGGTACACCGCTGGTAACTGGCCTCCAGTCTGAACATTTTCCATCCACCACCACCCTCTGTTTTCTATGAGATAGCCAGTTACTTATCCAATCGGCCAAGTTTCCCTCTATCCCACACCTCCTTACTTTCTTCATCAGCCGAACATGGGGGAACTTATCAAAGGCCTTATTAAAATCCATGTATATGGCATCAACTGCTCTACCTTCATCGACACATTTTGTTACCTCCTCAAAAATTCAATCAAATATGTGAGGCAAGACTTACCCGTCGCCAATTCATGTTGGCTATCCCGGATTAAGCTGCATCTTTCTAAATGGTCGTAAATCCTATCACTCAGGACCTTTTCCATTAACTTACCGACCACCGAAGTAAGACTAACCGGCCTATAATTACCAGGGTCATTCCTATTTCCTTTCTCCAACAGAGGAACAACATTCGCCACTCTCCAGTCCTCTGGCACTATCCCCGTGGACAGTGAGGCCCCAAAGATCAAAGCCAAAAGCTCTGCAAACCCATCCGGGGAACTCTCGCCGGTTTTTTATGTCGGTGGCACTGGGGGTGCTGGGGGTGGGGGGGAGTGCGGGGGAAGGCGGGGGGGGGGGGGGGGGGGGGGGGGGGGGGGGGGGGTGGGGGGCGGCGGGCGACGGTGCAGGGGATGACCAGGGATGTTCAGACAAGGAAGCAGAATATGAACTTGAGAGTGACGGCGTCCATATAGGAAAGTTGATTTTTCACACAATGGGAGTAGAATTTGGAACTTTCTCCCCGGAAAACAAAAAGTGTTCTGGCCCCGGATGAGTTGAAATTTGCAAAACTGAGATGGACAGATTTATATTATGGAGTGGATGAAAATGGACTCAATATTGCTGTGTGTATGGGTGTAAAAATACCTGTCAGCCGTTGTCTAGTTGAATAGAATGGAGTGATTCAATGGTCTCACCTATCTCTCATGATGATATGGATTGCACTAACAGATCACTTTTCATCCACAGTCTGTTTACGCTCGCCTAGCCTTTAATGAGGATCCAACACTCTAATTTGAGAGGAAAGAGAGAGAAAGAGCAAGAGGGAACCGTGTGATTCCTCTGTATCTCGTGTTTTAGAAACTTTCCTCTTTTTGCATGGACAATTTGAAGGTCTAATTGGAGCAAATTCCGCCCAATTGACGCCTCAATTCTGTGATGGCGCCCACAGTGGACAATGAATTCTCCCTTAATGTCTCCCAATCTCTGACGGAATATCGCCGACAGTACAATTTCTCCTCTGCCTGCGTCTAATTACTTCTATCCTTTTTTTACAATTCTATTCTGCATCGTCTGCAGTAAATTTGAAACAATAATTCAAAATGCATCTGTATCCGAGTTACCAATTTATTGAAACAATGTTTGAATACCAATGTAAGCTGCATGATTCCAGTTTCTGTAAGGGTTCACATCAAATGCGTTTCCTGTGGCTCTTCAGCGATTCAACAAAGACTTTTTTGGTTCAATGTGTGCGCGTTGGAAGTGGAGTGAAGGACTGACAAGGCAGTTTAGGAAGTGGTTGGGGATTCTCGCTGGTTTAATTAAAAATGCAGAGTGGGTGCATTCCTGAACCGGTTGTGCACTGGTAGTGAACACAATTGCATTTATTGCTGAGACAAGATTATTTCCAATCCATGTTCGCTTTGGACAACTCCGCTAAGTGGATTTTACAGAATCGGATCAGCAAGACCTACCCACTTGCAGCACGGGAAAAGAATGTGTCGTCTCTGTCGGCTGTTCTAATCTGCACTTCTGTCCCACAGCCTATCAGTCACAACATGAACATGAGGCTTCTTCCTCTTTATCAGAGATTACAATTACTATTGTTTACCGACTGTGCATGCAAGCAGGAGGAGGCCTTTCGACCCTTCGGAGAGTTAATTTCTGCCAAGCTAGAACAATATCTTAACCCCATCCATGCAACTCGCATGCATTATTCTATCCAATGACCAAACGACAATAGAACATAGAACAATACAGCACAGAACAGGCCCTTCGGCCCACGATGTTGTGCCGAGGTTTATCTGAAACCAAGATCAAGCTATCCCACTCCCTATCATCCTGGTGTGCTCCATGTGCCTATCCAATAACCGCTAAAATGTTCCTAAAGTGTCTGACTCCACTATCACTGCAGGCAGTCCCTTCCACACCCCGACCACTCTCTTCAAAAAGAACCTACCTCTGATATCCTTCCTATATCTCCCACCATGAACCCTACAGTTATGTCCCCTTGTAATAGCGCCATCCACCCGAAGAAATAGTCTTTGAACGTTCACTCTATCTATGCCCTTCATCATTTTATGAACCTCTATTAAGTCTCCCGTCAGCTTCCTCCGCTCCAGAGAGAACAGCCCGAGCTCCCTCAAGCTTTCCTCATAAGACCTACCCTCCAAACCAGGCAGCATCATGGTAAATCTCCTCTGCACTCTTCCCAGCGCTTCCACATCCTACTTATAGTGAGGTGACCAGAACTGCACATAATATTCCAAATGTGGTCTCACCAAGGTCCTGTACAGTTGCAGCATAACCCCACGGCTCTTAAATTCCAACCCCCGTTAATCAAAGCTAACACACTATAGGCCTTCTTCACAGCTCTATCCACTTGAGTGGCAACCTTTAGAGCTCTGTGGATATGGACCCCAAGATCTCTCTGTTCCTCCAAAGTCTTCAGAACCCTACCTTTGACCCTGTAATCCACATTTAAATTAGTCCTGCCAAAATGAATCACCTCACATTTATCAGGGTTAAACTCCATTTGCCATTTCTCATCCCAGCTTTGCATCCTATCTATTTCTCTTTGCAGCCGACAACAGCCCCCCACCTCATCCACTACTCCACCAATCTTGGTGTCATCAGCAAATTTACTGATCAACCCTTCAGCCCCCTCCTCTAAGTCACTAATAAAAATCACACAGAGCAGAGGACCAAGCACAGATCCCTGTGGCACCCCGCTAGCAGCCTGCCTCTAGTCCGAAAAATTTCCATCCACCACCACCCTCTATCTTCGATCAGATACAGTAAGAGGTTTAACAACACCATGTTAAAGTCCAACAGGTGTATTTGGTAGCAAAAGCCACACAAGTTTTCACATCATGACTTCGATCAGATAGCCAATTGCCTATCGAATCGGTCAACTTTCCCTCTATTCCACACCTCCTTACTTTCATCATAAGCCGACCATGAGGGACCTTATCAAACGCCTTCCTAAAATCCATGCATATGACATCAACTGCCCTACCTTCATCAACACACTTAGTTACCTCCTCAAAAAATTCAATCAAATTTGTGAGGCACGACTTGCCCTTCACGAATCCGTGCTGACGATCCCGGATTAATCCGCATCTTTCTAAATGGTCGTAAATCCCATCTCTAAGGACCTTTTCCATCAATTTACCAATCACTGAAGAAAGACTAATCGGTCTATAATTACCAGGGTCATTTCTAATCCCTTTCTTAAACAGAGGAACAACATTAGCCACTCTCCAGTCCTCTGGCACCATCCCCGTGGACTGTGAGGACCCAAAGATCAAAACCAAAGTCTCTGCAATCTCATCCCTTGCCTCCCAAAGAATCCTAGGATATATTTCATTAGGCCCAGGGGACTTATTGACCTTCAGTTTATTCAAAACTGCCAGTACATCCTCCCTCCGAACATCCATTTCCTCCAGCCTATTAGCCTGTAACACCTTCTCTTCCTCAAAAACATGGCCCCTCTCCTTGGTGAACACTGAAGAAAATTATTCATTCATCACCTCGCCTATCTCTACTGACTCCATACACAAGTTCCCACTACTGTCCTTGACCGGCCCTAACCTCACCCTGGTCGTTCTTTTATTCCTCACATAAGAGTAAAAAGCCTTGGGGTTTTCCTTGATCCGACCCGCCAAGGACTTCCCATGTCCCCTGCTAGCTCTACTCAGCCCCTTTTTCAGGTCATTCTTTGCTAACTTGGAACCCTCAATCGAGCCATCTGAACCTTGTTTCCCCATCCCAACATAAGCTTCCCTCTTCCTTTTCACAAGACATTACACCACTTTCGTGAACCATGGTTCCCTCACTCGGCCATTTCCTGCCTGCCTGACAGGGCAAACCTATCAAGGACACCCAGTATTTGTTCCTTGAAAAAGTTCCACTTTTCATTAGTGCCTTTCCCTGACAGTTTCTGTTCCCATCTTATGCCCCCTAATTCTTGCCTAATCGCATCATAATTACCTCTCCACCAATTGTAAACCAATCTATCAATTTAACCACGGTCTCAGCAGTTATTTTAAGGTAAGGATTACAGACTTCCACTCTCCTTTGTTTGATGAATTATGAACAGCTTCCATCCAAATGCACAGATTCCATTACCTAGGAACAGTACATCCAACCCTCCGGCCACCAACCCCCCCCCCCCCCGCACCCCCGCCCTCCCTCCCCCCCCTCCCCCCCCTCCCCCGCCACACACACCCCCACCCGACCTTGTTCTTGACTCAGCCCACGTTGACGATACCGTGACTTTAAAAATGTACTTTGATCATGTTGATCTGCAGGATCTCTCTAGCAGTCCCTGGCACCTTATGGGAACTGTTTGTCTACTGACGACATCCTCCATTGTTACTGAAGCAGTATAATTTACACCATGTTTGTTTAAAGGTGAATTAATGCAGCAATCTCTTTGTTGAGTGCTCCCCTTGGATTGCAGAGTAGATCTTGATCGGTATTATTGACAGATCAGGTCATATGACTGTGGACAGCTCGTCTTTCAAAGATAATTCCAACTTAGTTGCTGTTCTCAGGTTCTGTTTGGACCTGTGAGAGAGCAGAGTGAATTTCCACCCCTCTCTGGAGTTGGAGATTCTGCATTCTGAGTGCTGTTGCTTTGGAAGCTGCAGAGAGAGAGAGAGACAGAGAGGTATCCTGTTCTGCCCCTCAGGTCTGAAGTCTCGAAGATGCCAGAGACTCGATTTCCTTCATTGTTTTGCTGTCTTGAACATATAGACGTCTCTAACAATGGCTATTTGGATTTCTGTCGATCGGTGTTAATGGCTGGAAGTCTGGTATCGCGTGAGCAAACTTGTTTTTGTGTTAACTAATTCGGAAGAGGGGGATATGTCTGTGGGATGTTGCATTAAATTGAAACAGCAGAGATAAATAGCTGTTAATAATTATACTGTAACATGTTAAGATCTTGCAATTGGCAAAGGTTAAGCTAATTCTATTTGTTATATTTTAGCTTTCTTCTCAAATAAACTTTGTTTAATTAAAGCGTCCCAGTGGGTTACTTATATCGTACTCCGAGTGAAACACCGTATGGTCACGATAATGCCAAAATCAAATATAAAACTTGGGTCGAGGCTAACTTCACAAACATTTTCGAGTTTCTGGCCTAGGTCTTCACACCACTCCCTGAGGAAATAGTCGATCCTAATATATTCGGCCGCTATTTCAGAAAAATCAGATCTCCCTTTATTCTTCCAAACTCTGGCGAATGAAAGCATATTCTCTGCCCCCGGATCACTCTTCCCCATTCTCCGTGGTGTATTTGGCTTATTTCGTCGTCCACTGTTTAAAGTACAGACATCCGCATAATGAACAGTCATTTGTCCAACTTTCTCGATTCAATAGCTGCATCTGTCCCACTTTACCCACTGAGCCTACCCCCTGCAGAACTTCCGAGGGTCAGAGTGCCTCCAACGTGTTCTGCAGTGCAACTGAATCTTCATACCGAACTGAGGCTTGCTCACAGGAAGCATCTGATGTCCCCTCGAGTGAGACAGTTAATCTTGCTTCTCATTGGTAATGAGAGATTCATCGATATCTGTGGCTGGACACACTCTTAAGCTGTTCCCTGATATATTTTACCCATCAGGGAACATATCTATCAATAACATCTAAATATTTCCTCAATATTTCCTCCCGGATTATTCGTCGAATGAACCTGATTTAAAGACATTCCGCACCTGTTTAGATACTTCTGTTATCCCGAATGTCTGAAAACGCGTTTTCATGAACATCAGGCACAAAGGATTGCTTGAGTCAGAACATGGACGGCTCAATTCGACGGTTCTAACAACCAGAACAAGTATTGAATAGCCAGCCTTCTGTCCTCCACGAAAGACAATGCTACAGGTGGGGGAGTGGGAGACAATGCAGGCATACAAGTTACTAAAGAATTCGTCAGTGTAAGCGGAAGCAGCTGATGTCCTTTTGTGAGGAGTGCACAGGATGAGCTAACAGGAGTATAATATCGTCACTCATAAAGATGACAGTGAATTCACGAAGCAAGTCTTTACTCAGTGTGTAGGGATAATGTGGATGTCGTTCTCACAGTGTGCCGACCAGCCGACATGCATTTGATGGGAAACTGGATAAACTCAGGAAGGAGAAAGGAATACAATGGTGGGTTAGTGGCGGTAGTGGGTGGGATGTGGAGGTGGTGGTTTGGGGATGGCGGCGGTCATCTCGATGTGGGAGGAAGTGCCTTTTAAGCATAACGACCACTCCGGAGTAGATACCCATACCCCGCTAATCAAGCCGTGGAATTATGATACAAAGAGTGCGGGAGAATTATTCAGGGTGAAACCTTTATTAAAACATTTTGAATCATTCTTCATTCGGTACGTATTTGCTGAAAATAGAATATAGTAGGGCCTCAGGAATACATTCAACGCAACATTCTAGTCTCCCCTGTGCCCATTCGAAATTCACAAACATTCGTGTTGCTGAATTCAGCAAGACTATCTTTTCAACACGGTTTTGATCATTCTTAATGAGTATTCAGCACGAGCTGGAAGATGTTTCTCATTGCAGACTGAGCTGTGCACGGACTCTTTATCTTTCAACAGGGAACGTTGAATCATAATTCACACTGCTCTGAAGTTTCCAGGGCGCCACTTTTCACTGCAGCACGTTGTGTCTGCAAAACGTACATTTCCATCATGTCTTCCGATCCCCTGTGTAACCGCAGCCCAACAACTTTTTAACACCCTGAACGTTGTAGCATCTCTTTGCAGTTTTGTGTTCTCATCACTCCTCCTTTAGAGAAGCGCATCAACAAGCCTCTCATCCATTCACTCTGTCTACACTTTCCGCTGCCTCGACAAAGCAGCAGCATCATTAACGACCGCACGCAGCCGGACATTCATTCTTCCACCTTCCTACTTCGGGTAAAATATACTTAATTCTGAGGTCACCTACCAACCGAATCAAGAACAGCTTCTCCCTGCTGCTGTCAGACATTTGAATGGACTTACCTTGCCTAACGTTAATCTTTCTCCACACCCTCGCTATGACTGTAACACTACATGCTGCACTCTCTTGTCTTCTTCTCTATGAACGGCATGTTTTGCCTGGATAGCACGCAAGAAACAATACTTTTCACTCTACGTTGATACATGTGACAATAATAAATCAAATCAAATCAAATCAAATCATTTGCAGGGTTAGAACCAATGCGATAGTAAGTCCAGTAGAAAATTAAGCCACGACCTACTTTCTATAATCGGAATTTCATGGTGAAAGAATGAATCATTTGCAGCTGATCAGAGGCGGTCAGGGGAAACATTCACCTATACATCCACTGGGACATTCTGCATTTCTGAGCTGAGAATGCTTCCACGTCCACCATTAAAAAGAAAACTATTGCAGTTCGTTTTTGTTTCGATTGACATAAAGCCATAGTCAGTTTTGGAAGGATCAGCCACATTCAGGGCGGCAAAATGGAAGCAATTCACGAATTAAATGGAGGCCATGAGGAGAGAACCTATGGACAGGGACATATCAGCATCCACTCTGTGTAAGGAACTCTAGAGTGTCCGCACACCAGAGGAACGTGGTGACTCAGAGGCACTCAGTTGAGTGACAAGGTTTAATGATTATTTGAGAATGGACACGAGTAAATAGCACCAGGGTGGATGGAAACGTTTAAATTGAATTAATTGAAGAAATACATTAAAATCGAGTCTGATCCATGGCGACCATGAATATGGTCGATCACTGATCTCTGTTCTGGAAGATCATCGACCGCCTAAATCTAATATGTTTGAGGTGATTCATTTTGCGATAAACAACAAGGCAGGGGAACATACAATGAACGCGTGGACCAGGGGAAGAACAGAGGATCAGAGGGACTTTCATGTGCATATACATAGATCTGAGAAGACAGCAGGACATGTCGATGAGGTGGTTCAGAAGGCATATGATGGAAACTTGACTTTATTAACTGAGACATTGAATCGCAGGGAGGATTCGATGGAGCTGTACGAAATACTGCTTAGTTTAAAGCTGGAATAATGTGTGCATTTTAGGTCACCACACGAGAGGAAGGATTTGATTGAACGAGGGAAGATGCAGAAGAGATTCACCAGGATGCAGATTGGCTTTGGTCGGTTCAGCCTGGAAGACGGAATGGATTGGCTAGGGTTGTTGTCCTTGGAGGAGACAAGGCTGAGTGGAGACCTGATTGAGGTTAGAAAAGTATGAGTGGCATTGATAGGGTGGATAGGTAGGAACATTTCCCCTTAGTGAAGGGGTCAATAACCAACGTGGGGCATTGATTTAAACTTGGAGGAGGACTGTTATAGGAGATGAGAGGAAAAACGATTTTGCCCAGAGGATGGTGTAAATGTGGAACTCACTGCCTGGAAGGGTGGGAGCGGTGGGGGCCCTCAATACATCTGAGAAACATTCAGATGAGCACTTGAAAAGCCTGAGCATACAAGGTTATGGCGCAAGCGCTGGAAAGTGGGATTAGAAAGAATAGGTTCTTGATGGTCGGCATGGAGACGATGGGCCGAGGGGCCTCTTTCCGTGCTATGACTCTATGATTCTATTGTTATAAATGGTCAACTGAATAATATCAACTTATGGAATTTAATTTCTGTTTCAATTTTATTTCTTATGGGTCTTTCCAATTTGGTTATCATCTGTTACTGTGATTCTCATCAGTGACATGCCCCAGGCTAACCAATGTCTAGAAATAGCGGTTTCCGACTGGTCTCTTGAGGGCAATAAAATACTACTGACCTCATTTCCTGTTGTCCCCTGACTGGCTCTGTCGTGTTCATTATACGTGACATCATCACCTTTTATAATGTTTCGTCAATTTTGTGCCTGCTTGCTCAGATAAAGATGTTTTATGATATTTTATTTTCCCAATTTAAGATAGACAGAATATGTGGTCATACACTCACTAATGTGTGTCCTCTCAGATTTTGCTTATTGGTATACGTTCCTCTCATCTCTCTCTCTCACTCCAAGTGAATGTCTCGTTGCAAAGCTGTGCAAAATGAGAATGCGGAAAATGGGAATATCTATGCGGGAAAAAGGAACAAATGCATTGTGGTTGCATCACACCATTGTGGCAATCTGATATATTTTTTTTATTCTTGGGACACGGGTATGATTTATTGTCCATCTCTTCTTCCCCTTTAATTGACTGGATTGTTCAGCCATTTTAGAAGGCACTTCCGACTCAAGCACAATGGTGGCAATTGAATCAAACCGTGCAGAAGAGGCCCCAAGACCCATCGAGTCTCTAGTGACGTGCGAAGAACACCTGAACTCCCACCTAATCCCATTTTTCAGCATTTGGCCCATAGCCATTTAGATAATACCAGGTGAGGAGAGTTTTCCGAACCTAATGGGGCATTAGTGAACCAGAGGGTTTTCCCAACAATCGGCAATCGTGATCAGTAAATTCTCAATTGGAGATTTGTTTTGAACTGATTTCAAATTCGAAACTGCTGCGGCCGTTTTCGAACACAGGTCTCCAAGACATCAGCTGAGTTTCAGGTTTAATCGTCTCGCCATCCGCCTCTCTAATAATTAAATTCCGAATAATCAGGACAGAACTGGATGAGGAAATAACAATGGGTGACAAGGAAAGCCAAGTGCCGCAGAGAGCAGAAATCGAAATTTTTTTCTTCCTCCATAATATTGCACTCATCCTATTGATCTGAATTGCACGGTAAATGCTAAATAGAATCACGAACTCACTGTAAAATTCTGATGATAATATTGGAAAATCCATGCATCGCTGCATGGGCCCGTCTCTCATTGCGTTCCAATTCTATAAATGATCACACCTCTCACTCTCAAGCAGTGACACACATCTGAATCTTGGACTGATATTGTCAACTCAATAGAAATCGCAGAATCATGAAGATTGCATTTAATTAGAAGTTTGATATTGATCAACATCAAGACAAAGCATCGTTATGAAGATAGAACAATTAATTGATGTTCACGCGTCGACATTTGCAAAAAGAAATTTGAGACTTCCTGTGAGTAACATGAGCTATACAATCAGCAGACAATTTTCAGAGAATCTCAGGAGTTTTTCATCATTGCTCAATGTTTCTTCCACATGTGACGAACACGGTTCCAGTGGATTATTGCAAATTCAATGTCCAATAATTTACAGTGAACATTGGAGCCAATCTTTGGTAAATGCGCGGGGAAAGTTCAGCTGCTTGAAGGGAGTCTCCTTGGTTCCATGTTTATTTCATCGAGCTTGTGGGGATTTTGGGAAACCCTTCCTCCTTCATAAAGCATCATTCGGATTCTCATTTTCGACCCGCCTTCTTTTTCGATCTCTTATCCAAAGCGGCCAAGTCCAGGGAGGCGTAGAGAGGTCCACTCTGAAACATTCGCACATCGTAGAATCACCATAGAGTACAATAGAATACTTGCAGTGCCGAAGGAGTCCATTCGGCCCATAAATATTTAACATTATCCCGAACATTGAACACGTGACATGAAATCAAAAATGGCACATTTTAGAAGGAGACTATTCGGCCCATTGAACCCGTGCTGGATCTTTGAAAGAGTTATCCAATTATTTTATTCATTCGTGGGACAAGGGCTTCGCTGGCTTCGCCCATTCCTAATTGTCCTTGTTCAGAGGACATTTGTGAGTCAGCCATTTCGCTGTGGCTTTGGAGTTAAATGGACGCCAGTCCAGGTAAGAATGGCAGATTACCTTCCGGAAGGAAGATAAGGGAACGAGATTGGTTTTTCTGACACTGTTTTCATGGTCGTTGGGAGATTAATATTCCAGATTCTGTTTTATTAAATGCATATTTAACCATCTGCTGGAGCGGGATTGGATCACAGTCCCTCGAACACTAGCTGAGTATCTGGAATCTCGCGATAAGATCATTAGTCCATCGCCTTTCATTTTGATCAAGCTTCACTTGAACTTTCCCCAGCGCTGCTTTGTTCTTTCCACCAAGTAGCTATTCAAGTCCCTTTTGAAACTGTCTAATAAATATGCTTCCACTTGCCTCTATCTCAATTGGATATTTTGTGGTTCAATTTGTTGTATGGAAGTGTTAGTCTGTAACATTGTAAGACCACAAAGCACAGGAGCAGAAGTAGGCCATTCGGCCCACCGAGTCTGCTCCGCCATTCAATGAGTTCAGGACTGTTCTGATGTGAAACATGTCAACTCCACTTCCCCAACTTTTTCCCATAACCCTTGATTCCCGAACTGATTAAGAATCTACCTATCTCAGACTTGAACATGCATTGCGCCCCAGCCCCGAGAGGCTGAAATTGACTGAAATAACTGAGTGACAGAGAAGCAGAATTTGGAATGCGACTTCCACAGAAAACACAAACATTTATTCAAAACTCTGGTGTAATGTGTCTATCAATTTGATGACTGTTCAACAGCCAATCCGATTACCATGTTTCCACATGTGTTATGTTGAAGATTCCCTGACTAGCGTCTCAGCATTAATCCTGTCATACACCTTTCGGCCCATCATATTTGCACCGACAATCTGACAGTATATCTTAGAACATAGAACATTGCAGCGCAGTACAGGCCCTTCGGCCCTCAATGTTGCGCCGACCTGTGAAACCAATCTAAAGCCCATCTCACCGACACTACTCCAATATCATCCATATGTTTATCCAATGACCCTTTAAATGTCCTTAATGTTGACGAGTCCACCACTGTTGCAGGCAGGGTATTCCACGCCCTTACTACTCTCTGAGTAAAGAACCTACCTCTGACATCTGTCCTATGCCGACTACCCCTCAATTTAAAGCTATATCCCCTCGTGCTAGCCATCACCATCCGAAGAAAAAGGCTCACACTCTCCAGCCTATCCAATCCTCTGATCATCTTGTAGGCTTGTATTAAGTCACCTCTTAAGCTTTTTCTTCGAACGAAAACAGCCCCAAATCACTCAGCCTTTCCTCATAAGAGCTTCCCACCATACCAGGCAACATCCTGGTAAATATCTTCTGCACCCTTTCCAATGCTTCCACATCCTTCCTATAATGTGGCGACCAGAACTGTACGCAATACTCCAAGTGCGGCCGCACCAGAGGTTTGTACAGCTGCAACATGACATCATGGCTCCGAAACTCAATCCCTCTACTAATAAAAACTAACACACTGCACGCCTTCTTAACAAACCTCTCAACCTCGGTGCCAACTTGGATCTACGCACATGGACACCAAGATCTCTTTGCTTATCCACACTACCTTACATTAGCCCAATGCTACCCAATACTACCTTACATTAGCCCAATACTCTGCATTCTTGTTACTTCTTCCAAAGTGAATCACCTCACCCTTTTCCGCAGTAAACTTCATTTGAGACCTCTCAGCCCAGCATTGCAGCTTATCTATAACCCTCTGTAACCTGCAACATCCTTCCGCACTGTCCACAACTCCACCAACTTCAGTGTCATCTGCAAATTTACTAACCCAGCCTTCTACGCCCTCATCAAGGTCATTTATAAAAATGACAAACAGCAGTAGCCCCAATTCAGATCCTTGTGGTACACCACTAGTAACTGAACTCCAGGATGAACATTTCCCATGAACCACCACCCTCTCTCTTCTTCTTAAAGCTCGCCAATTTCTGATCCAAACCATAAAATCACCCTCAATTCCATGCCTCCGTATTTTCTGCAATAGCCTACCATGGGGACCCTTATCAAACGCTTTACTGAAATCTATATACACCCCATCAACTGCTTTACCCTCATCCACCTGTTTGCTCACCTTCTCAAATCACTCAATAAGGTTTGTGAGGCACTACATACCTTTCACAAAACTGTATGTACTATCCATAATCAAATTGTTCCTTTCTCGATGCTTATAAATCCTCTCTCTTATAATCGTTTCCAAAACGTTGCCCACAACAGAAGTCAGGCTCACTGGTCTATTTTTACCAGGGTTGTCTCTACTACCCTTCTTGAACAAGGGGACAACATTTGCTATCCTTCAGTCTTCTGGCACTTTCCTGGAGACAATGACGACATAACAGTCAAAGCGAAAGGCTCTGCAATCTCCTCCCTCGCTTCCCAGAGAATCCTAGGACAAATCCCAACCTGCCCAGGGGATGTATCTATTTTCACACTTTCCAGAATTGCTAACACCTCGTCCTTATGAACCTCAATCCCGTCTAGTCTAAAAGCCTGTATCTCAGTATTCTCTTCGACAAAATTGTCTTTTCCCTGTTGGAATACTGACGAAAAATATTCATTTCGTGCCCCTCCTAAATCTTCGGACTCCACGCACAACTTCCCACTACTGTCCTTCGCTGGCCCTAATCTTACCTTAGTCATTATTTTATTCCTGACACACTTCCCGAAAGCTTCAGGGTTTTCCTTGATCCCACCTGCCAAGACTTCTCATGTCCCCTCCTGGCTCTTCTTAGCTCCCTCTTGAGGTCCTTCTTGGCTAACTTGTAACTCTCAAGCGCCCTAACTGAGCCTTCATGTCTCATCTTTACATAAGTCTCATTCTTCCTCTTCTCAAGAGATTCAACTTCTTTAGTAAACCACAGTTCACTCGCTCAACCACTTCCTCCCTGCCTGACAGATACATACTTATCCAGGACACGCAGCAGCTGTTCCTCGAACAAGCTCCACATTTCAACTGTGCCCATCCCCTGCAGATTTCTTCCCCATCCTATGCATCCGAATTCTCACCTAATCGCATCATAATTTCATTTCCCCCAGCTATTTTGCTTGCCCTGTGGTACATGTCTATCCCTTTCATCGCTAATGTAAACGTAACCGAATTGTGGTCACTATCACCAAAGTGCTCACCTACCTCCAAATCTAACACCTGGCCTGGTTCATTACCCAGTACCAAATCCAATGTGGCCTCGCCTCTTGTTGGCCATTCTACATACTGTGTCAGGAAATCCTCCTGCACACATTGGACAAAAACTGACCCATCTAAAGCACTCGAACTATAGCGTTTCCGGTCAATATTTGTAAAGTTCAAGTGCCCCATAACAACTATCCTGTTATTTTCGCTCCTATCCAGAATGATCTTTGCAATCCTTTCCCCTACATCTCTGGAACTTTTCGTAGACCTATAGAAAACTCCCAACAGGGTGACCGCTCCTTTCCTGTTTCTAACCTCAGCCCATACTACCTCAGTAGCCGAGTCCTCATCAAACGTCCTTTCGGCCACCAGAATACTGTCCTTGACTAACAATGCCACAACTCCCCCTCTTTTACCACCTTCCCTGATTTTACTGAAACATCTAAACCCCCAAACCTGCAATAACCATTGCTGTCCCTGCTCTGTCCATGTCTCCGAAATGGTCACAACATCGAAGTCCCAGGTACCAACCCAAGCTGCAAGTTCACCCACCTTATTCCGGATGATTCTGGTGTTGAAGTAAACACACTTCAAAACTTCCTGCCTGCCGTTACACTCCTGCGACCTTGAAACATTATTCATGAATTCACCACTCATATCCTCCTGTACACTGGGGCAACAATTCAGGTTCCCATTCCCCTGCTGAATTAGTTTAAATCCTCCCGATGAGCATTTGCAAATTTCCCCCACAAAATATTGGTACCCCTCTTGTCCAGGTGAAGACCATCCCGTTTGCAGAGTTCCCACCTACCCCAGAATGAGCCCCAATTATCCAGTTATCTGAATCCTTCCCTCTTGCACCATTCCTGTAGCCACATGTTCAACTGTTCTCTCTCCCTATTCCTCTCCCCGCTAGCATGTGGCACGGGTAACAAACCCCAGAGCTAACAACTCTATTTGTTCAAGCTCTAATCTTCTACCCCAACTCCCTGAATTTCTGCCTTACAACACCATCTTTTTTCCAACCTATGTCATTGGTGCCTATGTGGACGACAACTTGGGGCTGGTCCTCTTCCCCTTTAAGGATCTCGAAAACACAATCCGAGGCATCACGGACTCTGGTACCTGGGAGGCAACACACCAACTGCGAGTCTCTCTCGCTCCCACAGACTCTCCTATCTGTCCCCCTAACTATGGGGTCCCCAATGACTAATGCTCTACTCCCCCCCCCCACCCCTGGATGGTTTGTAGTTTCTTTTTAAAGAAGGCACTGACCTCCGAGGTTCTACTTCATTCTTCTGGTGGATCGGGCAGAGAGGGGAGTTGCCTTCTGTGTAACAGGGACAGACTCTGTGCCAAAGACCTGTACCCCATGGCATACCCCTGGTATGTCGTCCTCCCCAACTGTATCCAAAACAATATACTTGTTATACAGAGGAACGGCCACAGGAGATCTCTGCACTGACTGCTTCTTATCCCTTCTAACAGTCACCCAAGTATCCTCATTCCACGGAGTATGATCCTCCCTGGAGCTTTTATCTATAAACTGTCTCTGCCTCCCGAATGATCCTGAGTTCATCCAATTCCGGCTGCAGATCCCTAACACGGTCTTCAAGGAGCTGGAATTGGGTGCACTTCCAACAGGTGCACTCAGCTGGGACACTAATGGTGTCCCTCACCTCAAACATCCCACAGGAGAAACGTTACAGTGCCTGCACTGACATCCTTGATAGCTTCCCATACTGAGAAACGAAAGAGAAAAAAAAACTCACCTGCTCTCATAACGAGCCTTTTTTTTAGGTGAGAGGAGGGGGAAGGGTGGGAGACATTTCATGTGTCGAGTCTTGGGTTACCTAACCATTCAAATTTATTGGGCAAATAAAAACGTCCTAGGTCTCCCTGTGACGTATTTCCGGTTTCTTGTTTCCTGTTTCCCAGGAAAAAACAAAAACCAACTCCGAAAAAAGTAAGTTAAAAAAAATGAGCTCATCTTGCATTCAAACTTTGCCCTCTAAAAATCACTCCCCTCTCTGCCCGCTCCACCGGAAGAATGAGGTAGAACCTCGGACGTCAGTGCCATTTTAAAAAAGAAACTACAAACCGTCCCAGATCTCCCTGCGGCCTATTTCCGGTTTCCTGTTGCTCGGGAAAAAGCAAAAAACATCTCCGAAGAAAGTACGTAAAAAAAAATTCAGCTTATCTTGTCTTCCAGTTCTGCTCTCCAAAAACCACTCCCCTCTCTGCCCGCACCACCGAAAGAATCTGACCCAGACCTTCTCTCCCACCTTCTCCCCGTAACCCCACACATTTACCAAAGTTAATCGATCTAACCAACATATCTGAGGATATTAAGGGACCATATAAAGGACACCTGGGAGGAAATCCGAGCTCCCTTAGGAAAACCCACGCAGACACGGTGAGAATATGCAAGCTCCACAAAGACAGCCACCCAAGGAATTGAACTTGGGTTCCCCCAGCTGTGAGGCAGCAGTGCTAACCACTTTGCCATCGTGCCGCCTTTCATCCTTGTGTTTCGTCAAATCCTCACCAGTAATCACAACTAGCGACACACAGTAAAAAATATTGGAACCATTGAACTACAGGACAGATACGGCATAGAAAGAGCCCATTCCCCCATCATGTCTGTGTCGGCCAGAAAGCTCGCTGTCTATTCTAATCCCACTGTCCAGGACCCACGATGTAGCATTGTACGTTACAGCATTTTACACACAGATTCAGATCCCTTTTTCGTAATTAAAATTTTCACCATCAAACCAAACAGTGAATTTCAAGCATCAACCACTGTGCATTTACTTTATCTCTTCCTTGAGCTGTCTAAACGCCTAATCGTTGACTGCCATCTGTTGAAATTGTATTCACCGAATTTAACGTTGTAAATGTGCCAGCACCATTCAAAACATCCCATAAGGAAAAAAAAAATCATTAACGACCCACTTAAAATGTTATATTTTTAGATGTTTGCTGAGGGAGCAAATATCGACCTAAACACGAGAGAATACTGCAACACACGCACGCAGACAGAGTCATTCTTAGTCGCAACCACACAGACTCAGAAACTCTTTCACGTAAAAACGCAGAGGCATACACACATATGCACACACTCTTACAAACACAACCGTACTCAGATAAACACATAGGGTCTCAAAGGAAGATACAGGTAGCACACGTTCACTCATAAATATTCTCCCTTAAACAAAGTCTCTCTCTATCTACCAGAGTCTCTCTTTCTCTCTCTCTCTCTCTCAGGTATACACACCCACCCACACATTTACCCACATAATCTCACGTTGGCACAGAGAGGGATACACCGATACTCTCTCACACGCACAAGCACACGCCGACACATATAGAGACATGCACAGACAAAGAATCTGTCTCTGTCACAACCAGAGATACATAAGCTCACACCGACATATCAGAGATAAACAGAGAATCTCTCATACACACCAGCTCACACCGACACATACAGAGATACAAAGACTAAGAATGTTTCTCTCTCTCACACACAGAGATACACAATTTCACAACGGCATCTGACGGAAGATAGATAGAGAATCTGAAACACAAACACACACACACACACACACACACACACTACATCGTTGTGTATTAACCACACATAACATTTTTTGATTTCTCGATTTTTAAAAAACTTGCCATGGTTTTGGACATCGTAATTCCAGCAATTAATTAATCTCCAAGTGTGCACAGATTGGAGGAAACTGGGAGCTGAGTGAGGGAGATCCAGATTAACCGCAGAAATAAAGAGAGTGAAAAATAGCTGAAATCAGGTAATCTACAATAGAAACTGTTAGAAATCCGCAGAAACCTCTGACGTGAACATTCTCTCAGTCGCTGCATGATCAGTTGCAAGAGCTGCAGAGGTACATATTCTGAGACCAGTGTGTGGCCAGATATGATTTGATTCACATTTAGATGCTTCAGCCAGCGAGCTGCTCTCTGATAGCAGCAAGAAATATCCAGCAATGGACATCTTGCACCTTATTCCAAAACCCAGCGATTTTCCGTGCAGCATGAAAATATTTGCAAAGCAGTTACCTGAACTGTGCCGCCTTGTGTTCTCATTCCGTATGCTTGGCGATAGTCGTCTGTAGAACAAAGTGGAAGGTTGCAATTTAAATATAATCCTGTTCCAGCTAAGCTACAATTAAATTGAGACACAGTGCACAAATGATGTCCTGTTGCACCAATGGCCCCAATTCATCAATTGGCTGGACTACAAAATGGGTGTCAATCCAATGAAGTCTCCCACGTAAACCAGTGTTATCCTAATACATAAACGCTCCCACAGTACATCAACTGTCAAGCAATACTTCAATGCATCCCAATCCACAAATGGTTTGACAAGGCATATCTACCCTTCTATTGCTCATCTGATATATCTTATGTATGAGCCAGAATTGAGGATCAACAGTTATACTTTTCTAAGGGACTAACGGGATGAATTAAGAAACAATTTGATGGCTGGAACGACACTCAATTTCTTCCATTTTCTTCCAATGCTTAGCACTGCTGCCTCACAGCCCCAGGGAGCCGGGTACAATTCGACACTTCATAGAAATCATAGAAATCATAGAAACCCTACAGTGCAGAAGGAGGCCATTCGGCCCATCGAGTCTGCACCGACCACAATCCCACCCAGGCCCTATCCCCACATATTTACCCGCTAATCCCTCTAACCTACGCATCTCAGGACTCTAAGGGGCAATTTTTAACCTGGCCAATCAACCTAACCCGCACATCTTTGGACTGTGGGAGGAAACCGGAGCACCCGGAGGAAACCCACGCCGACACGACGAGAATGTGCAAACTCCACACAGGCAGTGACCCGAGCCGGGAATTGACCCCGGGACCCTGGAGCTGTGAAGCAGCAGTGCTACCCACTGTGCTACCGTGCCGCCCATCACTTGCGTGACTGTCTGTGTGGAATTTGCACTTCTTCCCTGTGTGTGCGTGGGTCTCCACTGAGTGATACGGTTTCCTCCCACGGTCAAAAGATGTGGAGGTTAGATGGATTGTCCAAGCTAAATTGCCCCTGATTGCTCAAAGATTTGCAGGTTAGATGAATCGGCCATGCTGAATCAACCCTTACTGTCCAAAGATGGGCAGTTTAGGTGGATTGGCTATGCTGGACTGCCCCTTTGTGTCCAGAGGTGTGCAGGTTAGGTGTATTATCCAATCGAGACTGGCTCTTAATGCCCAAAGATTTGCAGGCACGATGGAGTGGACATGCTGAATTGTTCGAGTGTCCAAAAATTTGCATGTCATGTGGATTGGGCATGCTGAGTTGCCGATTAGTCTCTGAAGATGCGCAGTTTAGTTTGCTTCGTCATGCTAAATTGTCCCTTAGAGTCCAACAGTGTGCAGGTTAGGTGGATTGGCGAAACTATACTGGCTCTTAATGCACAAAAAATTGCAGGCAAGATGGATTGGCTATGCTGAATTTCTCCTTGGTGTCCACAGATGTTGCAGGTTAAGTAGATTGGCCATTCCGAATTTCCCCTTAGTGGCAAAAGAGGTGTCATTTGCCCCTTACCGTCAGGAGCTACGTGGTTAGGGGTTGGCTGGGATTGTTGTCAGTGTAGTCAAGATGGGCGGATTGGCCACCGTTTGCTCTGTAAGGATTCTATGAAATGTTTGTTCAATGATATTGAATCTGTGCTAATATTTGAATGCAACTTACCCATTTCTCCCTCTTTCTGCCCCCCTCGGTGTGCTGTCTCTCTCAAGCTAAAACTGGATAAGGGAATAAAAGGTAATAACAAGTGCTACATCCATCAAATCCTGGCCCAGAAGCCAGAAGGACTTGAAGGAAAGGATAATCAATGTTAAAATATGGAACATTTTGGCAAATAGCATTGGACACAGTCACAGTATTGAACAGGGTTAGCACACTATTTAATACAGACAAAACATTTGAGATTGCTTTTGAACTGGCTCAGTTACTCACCTTTCATTGCGAGCTCCCTGAGCTCGCTCTCCTGAAACAAGACAGAATGATTAGCAATGTCAAACTATGAGTAGAATCACATTAGATGAACAACAATGATATTATCCCTCCTAAATATTGTGCCTCACCTGATTTGCTGCTCTTCCAAATCCAAAGAGAAAGAAGGACACAGAGGAGAATCGGGATCACCAGGATAGTTATGACAGTAGGATGTCCCGGGTTGCACCATCCTACAAAGGGAAAACATTTGAAACAGCTGCTGAGTCAAATCATTCGGCTTGGTAGCACAGTGGTTAGCACTGCTGCTTCACAGCTCAAGGGACCTGGGTTCGTTTCCCGGCTTGGGTCAATGTCTGTGTGGAGTTTGCACATTTTCCTCGTGTCTGCGTGGGTTTCCACTGGGTGCTCCGGTTTCCTCCACAGTCTAAAGATGTGCGGGTTAGGTTCATTGGCCATGCTAAAATTGCCCCTTCCTGTCCTGAGATGCGTAGGTTAGAGGGATGAGCGGGTAAATGTGTAGGGATAAGGGGGTAGGGCCTGAGTGGGATTGTAGTCGGTGCAGACCCGATGGGCCAGATGGCCTGTTTATGCACTGTATGGTTTCTATGATGACTCTATGATTCTTTCTGAGCTTCTAGGAAACGCAATTCAACAAGCACAATCTAACCGCCGGTCCTTGACGTTCAATGGTGTTACTATAACTGAATCCCTCACTTAAACACAATGGCTACAAGACCATGTTCGAGGCTGATAATACTGCGGAGAGCAACCCAGCACATGACTACCCAAACCCTGGCCACCAACTACAAAGCACAAGTCAGAAGTCTGATGGATGACTCCCCCCATGCCTGGTTGGGTGCAGCTCCAACAACACAGAGGGATTGTGAAACCACCCGGGACAAAGGAGCCCGCTTGATCTGCGCCACAACTACTCCCTCCACTAGTCGACACTCAGAAGCAGCAGTGTACCATCTACAAGATGTACTGCATCAATTCACCAAAGGTCCTTCGACAGCACCTTCCAAACACACGGCCATTTCGAACCAGAAGACCAAGGGCAGGAGCTATCTGGGAACACCACCACCTGCAAGTCCCCCTCCATGCCACTCACTTTTCTGACTTGGAAACATATCGCCATTCCTTCGCAGGCACTCGGTCAAGATTCTAGAATTTCGCCTCGACCGGCACTGCGGGTCAACACACAGCACGGGGACTGCAGTGTTTCAACAATGCAACTCACCATCACCTTCTCCGAAACGACTCGAGGTGGGCAATAAATGCTGGCCTCGCCATTTCCCACGAATGAATTTAGAATTTGGTTAAACACTGGGAACATTAAACACGGGTGTGAATTGAAATTAACAGCACATTTAATTGCTAGCAACCCATGAATGCAGAGGATGGAATGAATGACATTATGTTTGCGAGTTGGGAACAACAATCTGACAGGCCTGTCAGGACAGTTCCACATTCAGTGCGTATGACAAAGGCATCACGCCAACAGTTATTTATAAAGTGAATCATAAAATTAGAGAGGCCCACAGTGTTCGCGCGGTGCCTTTCAAAGATGTATTGAAATAGTCGGGATTTGGGGGTAGGGCCTGGGTGGGATTGTGGTCGGTGCAGACTCGATGGGCCGAATGGCCTCTTTCTGTACTGTAGGGTTTCTATGATTTCTATGATTGCTCTTCAATCCAATTTTCCCTCACAGTCCTGCAGATTTCTGACCACCGACTCCAATTGCAATTCCGGTTGTGAAATGTATTGTTCTCCATGCCTTTCAGACGTAGTCCAGATCACAAGATCAAACAGTGTAAAATAATCTAAAAAAAACAATTTCTGTGAAGCTTCAGCTCCTGAGATTGGAATTCAGGTATTAGTAATTAAAAATTAAACAGGTGCAATCCCAAAAATTAAAGATTGTGACATGAGATTCTGTGAAATTGAGCGAATGCCTCAGGAACACAATTCAACTCTTGTTTGCTCTCTTAACGCAAAGTGCATTCACGGTAGGAATGACCCCGAAACATTTCCAAAATCTATTGTCTGAAAAGGGCAGTCGAAGCAGATTCAATAATAACTTTCAAAACGAAAAATAGAGAAGTTTAAGTTTTTTGAGTGGCATAACATGTTGGCTTACGTTAACAAGGCAATGAGGTTAGTGCGAAAATCCCCTGGTCACAACACTCCAGCGCCTGTTCAGGTACAGCGAAGGAAAATTTGGCATAGCAAATGCACTTAGGCAGCACGTTTTTCGGACTGTTGGCCGAAACTGCAGCACCGGGATGAAACGTTTGGAGAACGTGCAGAATCTGCACAGACAGTAATCCAGCCTGGAATTGAACTATGATACGTGGCGCTGTGAGGCAGCAGTGCTAACCTCTGTGCCACAGTGCCGCCCATATTGTGACTTGAAGGGCAAAAGGTTAATGTTTGATGTTTATTTATTCGTGTCACAAGAAGGATTACATTAACGCTGCAATGGAGTTACTGTGAATTTCTCCTTGATCTATTTATAGGGGTAATGCAGTTAAAACTGGAGGTTGCTACCAGTCAATTCACAGTCTTCAATTTCTTCGTATCTGGTACATTGCCCCAACAGATTCGGAGTTTAATTCAATTCATCAATGTGGTAATTGTCAACTCACTTGTCCCAGTCTCTGCTGCTTTCGGGAATGCCACACCCCTTGTCCAGTATTTCCCTGGAATTCCCAGTTCAACAATGCAAGAACAGACAGCGCCGCTTCTCCAAATGTCCTCCGACACCATGACATGCGCTCTGATGCTGTAGGTCCCGTCCTCTTCCATTGTCCAGGGATCACTCGATCCCTCAGTGACCTGACCGGAAATATCCCAGAAAATAGCAACCTGGTTGGAAGAAACTCCACTGACCAAACACACTAAGGGCACGGTATCATTAAAATCCAGCTCAACCGGCGGTACGAATACCAGCACAGCCGTCTTCGTGGTGGAACTGTCTGGACAGATTGGGACACAGTTAAGGATTAATTTGCAACAAATGGTATTGCCGTGCACAACCTGAATTAATTACACTTGTTCACTTACCTCCAACTAGGAGTGTGGGTCCATTCCCGAGCGGTCCAGAGCCAACTTGATATGAACAGGAGTAAGAACCCGAGTCATTCGTCTGGACATTGCGAATTTTCAGAATTAGTACGTTTCCCGGATTGCCTTATTCAGAAATAACTTTGCAGTCGGGCCCAAGACAAGACGCAGCGTTTAATAATACCGGGGCTGAACACAGACGCTGTTTGTACCAAGCACAGTCAGACATCGAATTCACTTCAGAAGTCTCATAACAGGACAATTCCACCGTCTGGCCCACGTCAGCTGTCATTGTGAAGGGCATTTGAGACAGAGAGGACACGGATTCTGTAACTAGAGAGATTGTTATTACATTCGCATAGATTATTGAGATATCTGAAGCAGCCTCTTCTAAAAAAAACTTGCCTGTATTTAAATTTTGTAGCTTATTTATTATTGTCACCAACAGCCTTACATTAACACTGCAATGAAGTTACGGTGAAAATCACCTCATCGCCACACTCCGGCGCCTGCTCGAGTACACCGAAGGAGAATGTAGCGCGGACAATGCACCGCACCAGCACGACCTTTGGACTGTGAGAGGAAACCCAAGCAACGGAGCGACGGTGGTTGAGGGGAGACCTGATAGAAGTCTACAATATTATGAGAGGCATGGACAGAGTGGATAGTCAGAAGCTTTTTCCCAGGGTGAAAGAGTCAATTACTAGGGGGCAAAGGTTTAAGGTGCGAGGGACAATTTAAACGAGATGTACGAGGCAGATTCTTTACACAGAGATTGGTGGGTGCCTGGACCTCAGTGCGGGGGGAGGTAGTGGAAGCGGATACGGTAGTGACTTTTAAGGGGCGTCTTGACAAGTACATGAGTGAGATGGGAATAGAGTGATATGGCCCCAGAAGCGTCGGGGTCTTTAGTTCAGTCGGGCAGCATGGTCGGTGCAGGCTTGGAGGGCCGAAGGGCCTGTTCCTGTGCTGTAATTTTCTTTGTTCTTTGTGCTTTTGTTCACCCGGAGGAAACGGATAAAGGTACTGGGCGAATGTGCCGACTCCACACAGAAATTAAACAAAGCCGAGATTTGAACTGTTTCCTTGGCGCTGTGAGGGAGCAGTTCTAACCGTTGTGTCATCATGCTGCCCAATCTCCTTATTCTTTGTAATGATTGTTGGTTAAATTTCTTCTCTCGTTATTTTTTCCCTCACTTTATGGATGGAACTAAATTAACTGATATGATCAAATTAAATTCCTTCAAATGAATACTGGCTCACGTTTTCAGCTTAGAAAATTCTCATTCTGCTTTATAAACGCCATGTGGCTTAAAATTTCCTCCCGCCTCTTGCTCACAGTGAAACCACAGCACTTTGAAAATGATTATCAGCGATGAGGAGCATTTCGCCATCTTGATAGAGTTTCCTTATATTCTGTCTGACTGGGTTCCTTCTGCAGACACGATGGCTGCAGACTCAACAGATCTGAGTTCCAATGAGTTGGGCTTTTGCTAATTCGGTGGAAACTATGATGAGCTTTGTGACACCATTGTGGTGAAGTGTTGGTTGAATACAGCATTCATTTGACACACCTCACCGTTTATGTGACACAACACCCAGCTAGTAGCGTACATATCAATAACTTTCCTGGATAATAGCTCACAGTAATATTAGGTGGATGCACGCTGAATGCCCTGGATATAATCCAATGTGAGATTAAGTATATACTGTTTTCAATTATTCATGCGGCATCGCCATCGCTAGCTAGCATTATTGCCCTTTCTTTGTTGCCTGAGGACAGTTGAGATCCAAACACATTGCTTTGGCTCTAACATCACATGTCGGCAAGGCCAGGTAAGGATGGCAGAGTTCCTTTCCTAAATAGCATTAGTGAACCAGATGGGTTCTTGCCCGACAATTATCATCAGTAGTTTCTTAAATCCAGATTTATTTCATTGAATTCAAATGCCGTCATCTGCCATGGCGAGATTCGAAACCGTGTTCCAGAACATTAGCTGAGATTTTGGATTAATAGGCTCGCAATGATACCACGAGGTCATCGCCTCCCCAAGAATAGAAAACCAGCATTGAGATTTTGCTGCTGACCCAATCTATTGTGTCACCACTCAACAATGTGTTCTTGAGTTTAAGAGTCCCAGTCAGTTTGCCTTTCCTGTTATTTATGACAGCTCAGTCCAGGTTTACTTCTGAGAAATTCTGTTCGCGCCAGCTCCAGTGTCGCAATTTCTCTTTCTACCATGGAGGGGCGCAGATGTGCAGAATTAATCCAAATTCGAAACCAGATCTTCAATACATGTAAAAAAGGACTGGTCGGTGTTGCAGATGTTGGCGTTACAATTATGTTCCCCTTCAGTTGGTTTTGCATTTTCCAGCGAATTTAAGAAGCAACTTCATCAAAAAGAGTCGTGTGTCAAAATGGTTCACAACAAATATACCAACAGGATGCCAGGGTGGCACAATTATTGACACTGCTGCCTCACAGCGCCAGTAACCTGAGTTCAATTCCTGGCTTGGATCAATGTCTGTGCGGTGTCGGCACCTGTTCCCTGTGTCTGCGTGGATTTCCTCTGGATGCTCCGCATTCGTCCCACAGTCTGAAACAGTGGGTAGGTTCAGTGCATTGACTGAATTCTCCCTCACAGCACGGGAACAGGCGCTGGAGTGTGGTGACTAGGGGACTTTCACAGTAACTTCATTGCAGTGTTAATGTAAGCGTACTTGTGACACGAATACATTTTAAAAACTCTAAATAGTTACGTGTTATCACATCGACTTGTAAACTGTGCGGGAGTCTAACTTTACCGAATTTAATACAATCACGAGGGGGATAGATAAGGTGCATAGTCAATGGCTGTTTCTCAGGGTAGGGAATTCCAAAGCCAGAGCGCATAGCTTGAAGTTGCGAGGGGAACGACTTTAAGCGGTTGCGAGGGGAAACCTGTTCGCTCAGAGTGTGGTGCATAGAGGAATGAGCTGCCATGGAGGTGGTAGAGGCGGGTACAATTGCAACATTTAAAATACATTCGGACAGGCACATGAATGGAAAATGTTTCGAGGGATATGTGCCAAGCGCAGGCAAATGGGACAATTTGGTTAATGAAAGCTGATAAGCATGGAGGGGTTGGGACGAAAGGCCTGTTTTCGTGCTGTATGTCTCTCTCTAATTGTACACAAGGCTGTTCTGTTTTCATCAATCCACCCCAAGCTGGAAACACTCATCAATCTGCAGTTAAACACTTAGACCCAGCGTTTGACCACTGCAGCCTGATCTGTACGGGAAGCGTACGCATTTTGTGTAAGGGTGCTTTGACATTCACAGCAAATAACCGCGGTCACAGGCAATGCGCCTCTTTGCTGCCGAGCCACGCTCTCTGCTGCTGCCTCCACTGACTCCATTCTTCATCGTTCGATCTCCGCCCCTCACTGCGTTTTGCAAAGCCTCAAATAGGTTGTGGGTAAGGTGCTTTGACACTCACAGCAAATAGCCGCGGTCACAGACAATGCGCCTCTTCGCTGCCGAGCCACGCTCTCTGCTGCTGCCTCCACTGACTCCCTTCTTCATCGTTCAAGCTCAAGCATTTCTGCAAAAAGTTCAGACAATCAGTCAGGCTCAACACTCTCTGCTCACTTCGGAACTCATTTTGCCACTAATTCCTTCCACCAGGCTCTTCACATTCAGATTAATGTAACTTATTATTGTTAGTGACGAATCCCTTCATCAGATGGTCACTGGGATCGCACTGTGTAATGTCTGCACAGAGGCAGGGTAACAAATCAGCAAATTGCAATTTCCCAGAAATTGGTGGCAGGAGCAGAGTGGACATAAGAACACGACAACATCCAATTGCCATCCAAGCCACACCCCACACTCACACGGGACATTTACAATTTAATTAAGGTATCTGCAAACATATGAGGCAGGAATTCGCCAGAGTTGATTGGAAAGGAAGCCGAGCCCAAAAACAAATTTGGAACAGCAATGTCAGGAGTTTGTGGGTGTTAGACGGGAGACACAACTAAAATTCATCCCAAGGAGGATTAATGATGCTAAGGCATCCATGGCTGATGAGGGAAGTCAAGCACTGCATCAAAGGAAAAGAAAAAGCAAAACAATTGGGGACGATCAGTGGGAAGCCAAAGGATTGGGAAGTTTTTAAAAGCGAGCAGAGGACCACTAAAAAGGCAATAAGGGGGGAGAAGATGAATTATGCGTGTTAGTTAGCTTGTAATATAAACGAAGATAGGAAGGTTTTTTTTTCTCGGTATAAAAGGTAACAGAAACGCAAAAATAGCCTTTAGACCACTGATAAATGAGGCTGGAGAAATAATAATAGGAAACGAAGAAATGGCAGAGGAACTGAATAGTTACATTGCATCAGTCTTCACGATGGAAGACACCAGTGGGATGCCAGTTCTCCAAGCGAATCTGGGGGGACAGGACAGTATAGTGACAATTACTAAGGAGAAGGTTCTGGGGAACGTGAAGTGTGGTTGAAGGTGGAGAAATCACCTGGACCGGATGGACAATACCCCAGTTTTCTAAAATAGATACCTGAGGAAATTGTGAAGGCTTTGGTGGTGACCTTTCAGGAATCACTGGAGGCAGGGAGGGTCCCAGAGGACTGGAAGTTAGCTAATGTAACACAGCTGTTTAAGAAGGGAGGGAGGCAGCAGACGGGAAATTATAGGCCGGTTACACCGACTTCGGTCATTGGCAAGATTTTAGAGTTCATTATTAAAGATCGCAGTGTACTTGGAAGTGTATGATAAATAGGACTGAGTCAGCACACATCCTCCTTTACATCGGAAAATACAGGCTGGGGATCTCGAGGAGGGTCGCAGGAAATTATCTTTGGACTCTTCCGACATGCAGAAGGCTCACAGTCTCCATTCAACCACGAGAATTGGGAGGTATACATATAGTATAATTGTATGGGGAGACACAAACTCAGAAATAAGGTGCAGGTGATAAAGTATTCGGTGTGCTTTCCTGTGCAGAATACATAACATCTAAAGGAGGAAATATTGGGGTTCTTGAGAAACATTAAGGTAGACAAATCCCCAGGGCCTGATGGAATGTATCCCACAATACAAAGAACAAAGAACAGGATAGCACAGGAAACAGGCCCTTCGGCCCTCCAAGCCTGTGCCGCTCCTTGGTCCAACTAGAATACGGAGAAAGGCAAGGGAGGAAATCGCGTGGGTTTTAAGAGAACTCTTTTCATCCTCACTGGCTACCGGGGAGGTCCCAGAGAATTGGAAGATAGCCAATGTTGTCCCTTTGTTTAAGAAGGGTAGCAAGAATAGTCCAATTAACTACAGGCCTGTGAGCCTTACATCAGTGTAAGGGATATTATTGGAGAGGATTCTTCGAGACAGTATTTATTCCCACTTGGAAATCAATGGACTTATTAGCGAGACGCAACATGGTTTTGTGAAGGGGAGTTCGTTTCTCATTAACTTGTTCGAGTTTTTCAAGGAAGTGACGAAAATGAATGATGACGGTCAGATGTTGTCTATATGGACTTCAGGAAGGCCTTTGACAAGATCCTTCATGGCAGACTGTTGCAGAAGGTGAAGTCGCATGGGATCAGACCTGATATGGCAAGGTGAATACAAAACTGGCGTGGTCATAAAAAACCGACGGCAGCAGTGAATGGAGGGCTGTGACAAGTGGCGCGCCTCAGGGATCAGTGCTGGGACCTTTGCTGTTCGTAATGTATATATATCAATGATTTGGAGGAAAATGGAACTGGTTTGATTGGTAAGTTTGCAGACGACTCAATGATTTGTGGCTTTGCGGATAGTGATGATACAGAGGATACAGCAATATATTGATCGGTTGAAGACTTGGGTGGAGCGATGCCAGACGGAGTTTAATCTGGACAAATGTGAGGTAATGCCTTTCGGCAGGTATAATACAGATATGAAATATACAGTAAATGTCTGAACCCTTAACGGTATTGATAGTCAGAGAGATGTGGGTGTACAGTTACAGACGTCACTGAAAGTGGCAACGCAGGTGGAGAAGGTAGTCAAGAAGACATACAGCATGCGAGCCTTCATCGGCCAGGGCATTGGATTAAAAAATTGGCAAGTAATGTTGCAGCTTTACAGAACCTTAATTGGGCCGCACTTAGAATATAGTGTTCAATTCTGGTCGACACACTAACAGAAGGATGTGGAGGATTTGGAGAGGGCCAAAAAAATATTTTCCAGGATGTTGCCTGGTATGGAGGGCATTAGCTATGAGGAGAGGTCGGAGAAACTTGGTTTGTTCTCAGTGGAACGACGAAAGTTGAGGGGCGACTGATAGACTTCCACAAGATTATGAGGGTCATGGGCAGAGTGGGTAGTCAGAAGATTTTTCCCAGGGCGAAAGAGCCAAGTTCTAGGGGGCATAGCTTTAAGGTGTGAGGGGCAAGGCTGAAAGGAGATGTACGAGGCAGGTTTTTTACATAGAGGCTGGTGGGTGCCTGGGACTCGCTGGCGGGAGTGGTCGTGGAATCAGACACGATAGTGACTTTTAAGGGTGTCTTGACAAATACATGAATGGGATGGGAATGGGGGGATATTGTCCCCGGAACGGTTGGAGGTTTCAGTTAAGTCGGGCAGCATGGTCGGTGCAGGTTTCGAGGGCCGAAGGGACTGTTCCTGTGCTGTAATTGTCTTTGTTTTTTCTTGGTTTGATACCAACCCTATTTTGGAAATCCGCCAGTCATTTTCACAGTTGGCTAACGCATGGCGGCATATGTTCCCACAACGTCCAGTGTCTGGAAAATACCTCTTTCTGGGACAGAACCCGTGCAGAATACTCGCCGATCAGAATGTCCCTTCCCTCTCCATTCTGAGGATGGTTTCCTTCGGCTATTCGATTTAAATGAATATCTTGTCGTGAATCCATGGCAGACATCTCTCCAAATATGGAGAAGTAGTGAGCGCTTGACAAAGAACTGGAGAAGGGGAAGGGAAAAGGGAGCAGTCATATTTCACTGCGGCAGGACTGGATAATAAAAACAAAAATGCATGGGCAAAGTTAGACCTGCAGATTGTAGACAGAACCAGAACTTTCAACAACCACAGTTTAACATTCTTAGAATCAGCACTAATGGAGGGATTATTAATTCTATAGAAGTGATAAACATCTGTTTGGATCTCAGCAAATGTTTGACTTAAAAGAAAATCAGACTTGTATTTCCATGGCGCCGTTCACGGCCTCGGCCATGGCAATATCATTTTCAGTCGCGGCAAGGAAGTGCTTAATTGTTGCCTGAATTGTAAAGTTGGAAAGGCAGCAAGCGAATTTTCACCAAGATACCACAAGAGAGGTGTTTATTTACAGATAATCATTGGCCCCAAGTCAAAGAGAAAGCATCGCCCGCGAATCCTGCAATGCCGATTTGCCTCCAATGGTAGCTGTTCACGTGAGATTCGTCCATGGCAGATAGAGCGTCGATTAACATCACACCCAAAAAATTAGAACCTCGGAAAGTGCAGCAGTCCCATTGTACTGACAAATTGGTCGAAATCTTGGGGGTCCACCTATGACTCTGCATGCGTCAACAACATTTGAACTCACAGCGGACTGAAATACAGAATAAATCATTTGGTGCAGCTGGGCAAAAATAGAAAATGGAACACAGAACAGTGCAGCACAGGAACAGGAACTTCGGCCCGTCATGTTGTGCCAAACATCATGATAAATTAAACGATTCCCTTCTGCCTGGCCTTGGTCCATATTCCTCTGGACCTTGCATATCCCTGTGCTTCCCGAAAAGCTCCTTAAACGCCCCGAAGGTATGTGTCTCCACGACCATTTCTTGCAGTGCGTTCCAGGCACCTATCACAAAAACACTTGCCCCTCACACTTTCTTTCACCGTCTGCCCTTCTATCTGTGCTCCCGAGTTTTGGATATTTCAATTCTCGGAAAACGATTTTGTCTCTCAAAACTATCTATGCCTCTCATGATTTTGTGGACTTCTCTCAGTTTCAGTGTAAGTGATATATGGGCAAAATAGATTCATGGTGTCATGGCGTCTTAGAGGTTTACAGCATGGAAACAAGTCCTTCGATACAACATGTCCATGCCACCCCTTTTTGATACTCTAAGCTGGTCCCAATTACGCGCGTTTGACCCATATGCCTTTTGACTCATCTTACCCATGGAACTGCCTGAGCGCTTTTTTAAACATAGAATTGTGCGCTCCTCCAATACTATCTCTGGCAGCTCGTTCCAGACACTCAGCACTTTCTGTGTGAACGAAATTGCCCCTCTGGACCATATTGTATCTCTCTCCTCTCACCTTAAACCTACGCCCTCTTGTTTTAGACTCCCCTACCTTTGGGAAAGGATATTGACAATCTACCTGATCTATCCCGCTCATTATTGTATAGACATCAACCTGCTCCACTTCAGGAAATAGCGGTCCCAGTCTATCGAGCCTCTCCTTATAACTCATACCATCAAGCCCCGGTAGCATCCTTGTAATCATTTTCTGCACTCTTTCTAGTTTAATAATATCCTTTCCATAATAGGGTGACCAGGCCTGTACACAGTCTTCCAACTTTGGCCTTACCAATGTCTTGCACAACATCAACAAGACATCTCAACTCCTGCATTCAATGTTCTGACCATTGAAACCAAGCACGCCAAATTTCTTCTTCTCTGTCCACCTATGACTCTACTTTCAAGGAGCTATGAACCTGTACCCCGAGATATCTGTGTTCAATAACTCCCTGCAACTACCTTCGATTAACTGAGTAAGTCCTGCTCTAGTTCCATCTACCAAAATGCATCACTTCACATTGATCCAAATTATACTCCATCTGCCATTCGTCAACACACTGGCCCAATTGATCAAGATCCCATTGCAATCCGAGATATCTGACCAGTTTTCTGCTGTATACTTAAGGCAAGGCAGAATTCAAATTTGAGACATTATTCAGCAGATCACTTACTCGTGGAGTCTTTTTTTCCCCAAGGTTACAATGTCTCATCGTTTAAAATATATATGCATGGGATGGGGGTTAGGCTGGTGAGACCATCATCAATTGAGAAGGTCGTGGTGATCCACATTTTGGAAGCCCAGAAGCCCATCTGGAGAAGATGCTCCACAAGTCAGTTCGACAGGTGCTTTCAGCATTTTGACCCAGCGACGATAGTAGAAATGTGCATTTATCTGGGTTGCCCGTGTCCTTCTAGTAAGTAGTTATCAATTTATTTGGAGACGCTGCGACCGAGGTTTGCTCGGTTAGGACAGGACAATATCCATAGTGCAGAAGGAGAACATTTGGCCCATCACGTTTCCACCTACTTTGTGAAAGAACATCTTTACGCCCATCTCTTTGCTATCGTTGTACTGCTCGCAATTAGCATGGCCAATCCAGCTAACCTGCACATCTTTGGACACTAAGGGAAAATTTAGCATGGCTAGTCCACCTAACCTGCACATCTTTGGACACTAGGTAACTATTTAGCATGAAACATCCATCTAATCTACACATATTTGGCCACTAAAGGGCAGCTTGGCATGGCCAATCCACCTAACCTACACTTCGTTGGACACTAAGGAAAATTTAGCATGATTAATCCACCTAACCTGCAAACCTTTGGGCAATACAACACACTATAGCATGGCCTACCCACCAAACCTGCACATCTTTGAACATTAAGGGACAATTTAGCATCGACAATCCAACTAACCTACACATTTCTGTCCACTAACGGACCCTTTACCACGGCCAATCCACCCAACCTATGCACCTTTGGACAGGAAGGAGCATTTAGCATGGTTGATCTATCTAACCTACACATCTTTGGACACTAAGGACAATTAGCATGACCAATCCACCAAACCCGCACATCTCTAGACACTAACGGACAAAGTAGCATGGGCAATCCACCTAACCTATGCAAGTTTGGGCACGAAGATGCATTTAGCAAGGCAAATCAACCGAACCTACATCTTTGAACACTAACGAGAAATAAGTATGGACAATCCACCTAACATGCACATCTTTGGAAGCTGAGGGATAACTTATCAAGGCCAATCCACCTAACCGGCACAACTTTGGAAACTAAGTGACAATTTAGCATGGCCAATCCATCTAACCTGCACACCTTTTGACTGTGCGAAGAAACCAGAGAACCTAAAGGAAGCCGCACAGGCAGTCACCCAAGGCCGGAATCGAACCCGCATCCCTGTCACTGTGAGGTATCAGTGCTAATTACTGTGACTACGTGCCACACAGTCTATTGTTGACGATACACACTGCAGCCACTGTGCATCTTTGGTGGAGTGGGTGGATAGAAACATAGAAACATAGAAAAACGACAGCACAAAACAGGCCCTTCGGCCCCACAAGTTGTGCCGAACATATCCCTACCTTTTAGGCCTACATATAACCCTCCATCCTACTAAGTCCCATGTACTCATCCAGGAGTCTCCTAAAATACCCTGTTGAGTTTGCCTCCAGCACCACTGACGGCAGCCGATTCCACTCGCCCACCACCCTCTGTGTGAAAAACTTCCCCCTAACATTTCCCCTGTACCTACCCCCCAGCACCTTAAAGCTGTGTCCTCTCGTAGCAGCCATTTCCACCCTGGGAAAACCCTCTGAGAGTCCACCCGATCTATGCCTCTCAACACCTTATATACCTCGATTAGGTCTCCTCCAATCCTACGTCTCTTCAAGGAAAAAAGACCGAGCTCCGTCAGCCTATCCTCATAAGGCATGCCACTCAATCCAGGCAAGATCCTTGTAAATCTCTTCTGCACACTTTTAATCTTTTCCACATCCTGCACATCCTGGTTATTTGAGAACATCAATGTGATGTCAAATACTCTGTCTTACTGGCGGCATGCTCGCACAGTCGTTAGCACTGCTGTTTAAAAGCTCCAGGGACCTGGGTTCGATTCTCGGCTTGAGTCACTGTCTGTGTGGAGTTTACACATTCTCCTCGTGTCTGCGTGGGTTTCCTCCCACAGTCCAAAGATGTGCGGGTTAGGTTGATTGGCCATGCTGAAAGTGTCCGTTAGTGTCCTCAGATGTGGAGGTGAGAGGGATTGTCGGGTACATGTGGAGTGATATGGGGTTAGGGCCTGGGTGGGATTGTGGTCGGTGCAGTTTCGATGGGCCAGATGGCCTCTTTCTGCACTGTAGGGTTTCTATGACTTCTATGATAATAGCTTGGGCCTCCATCATTCAGTCAAGTGGTGGTTTTAAATACGCAAAACAGACTTAACTGATCATGATTTAACAGACTTGAGTATCCTCTCCAATGGACGATTTTTCCACAGAGATCACTTACACTCGAGTGAAATAAGTTGCATCAAAAATGGTCCGAGGATTTTTTTTTATGATGCGAGAGAGAGAGAGAGAGAGTGAGTGAGCTGGCAATATTTTAGGGTTTAATTTCGATTTTAGGGACCAGTGGCTGAAAGCAAATTGCGGCAAAAACTTGGGTGGGCTCGTGGTCGAAACCAAAGGGACGCAGTGATGTCGCAGTTCTTTGAGGACTCTCTGACTTTATGCGGTTGCGGGAGTTGTTGGGCGTTCAAGGATTTACACAGATAGGTAGGATTTTAGAAGATGACTGCGGTGATAGGGAGGATGGTTGGGGTGGTGGAAAGTTATAGAGATAACGATATATGTTGGACGGCTGTATTTTATTGCACAGATAGGGAACAGGCCACAGACGAGAGGAATCTCAAAGCAATACTGAGAATTTTAAAATCAATGTGTGGCTGGACTGTATACCAATGTAAGTCACGGACCAGAGGTGCGGGCGGGAGTGAAGGGTGGTTGGCAATTGGTGTGTATTAGACTGCGAGGCAAGACAGTTTTGGGAAAAAGGATGGGGGAATGAGATACTCCAGGGAATCGATAACGCGACTTCGGCTGAATTATTCTATTTTTATGTCAGTTCATAGTTTACCTGAACCTGAGACGTGTCACCGAATGTGTGTGGTGAACGGTGTCTCCAAATAATTGTGCTCCGATCCCGTTTGAACCATTTTCAGCAGAGCTGTGATATTTCAGGGTAAGTGACCTGAGAAAGACGGTACCAGACTTTGTTGTATATCACCCAGTGTACAGCCGTCTCGTCACCCCATCACCCGGGGAACATCCTGCGTTCCTCCACCGTTCCCCACTTTCCCCCCTCCCCCACCCCTTCCCTCAAGCCGCCCGGCGTGTTTTTCTTCCCCTGCCTGGATCACGTGTGAACACCCCTGTACTATTTCGCAATTAGGCCCAGAACAACATCAACGTGGACGCCAAGAGCTAAAATAAGCGCCACGCAGGGGCCCCCTGTGGATGACAGTTATGCAACCCAGCTGCATTCAGGTGCGATACCAGGTAGACACTGTTCAGCTTCGCTTACTGATTTATTAGTATCACGAGTCGGCTTACATTAGCACTGCAGTGAAATTACTGTGAAAATCCACAGGTCCGCACAATCCCCAGCGCCTGTTCGGATACACTGAAGGAGAATTTAGCATGCCCAATACACCTAAGTAGCATGTCTTTCGGGCTGTGGGAGGAAACCGCAGCACGCGGACGAAACGCACTCAGACACGGGGGGAACGTGCAGACTCCACACAGACAGTGACCCAAGTCGGGAATCGAACCAGCGTCCCTGGCGCTTTAGCACAGCAGTAATGTTCCACCGTACCACCGTGCCACGGTGCCGTCCCGGGCGACATGGATATTAAACTATGTGTATTTCCCAGGGTGGAAATAGCTGCTACGAGAGTACACAGGTTTAAGGTGCAGGGGGGTAGGTACAGGGGAAATATTAGGGGGAGGTTTTTCACACAGAGGGTGGTGGGCGAGTAGAATCGGCTGGCGTCAGTGATGGTGGAGGCAAACTCTATAGGGTCCTTTAAGAGACTCCTGGATGTGTACATGGGACTTAATAGGATGGAGGGTTACAGGTAGGCCTCGAAGGTAGGGATATGTTTGGCACAACTATTGGGGCCGAAGGGCCTATTTTATGCTGTAGCTTTTCTATGTTTCTATGCTTCTTTGTCATTGTCATAGTGCTAACTGGACTCATAAATGTTTGAGTGCAAGTTTCATCAACAAGCTTTATTGCACATCTGAGACTCATCGATCGACTTTCGCACCAATCAACAAAAAGGATCTGATGGAGGAGGAGGTGTTGCCGACTTCATTCCTTCTGCATCAGCGGTAAGATCCTGATTCCACGTTAGATCCACATTGTCACAATTTCTCAAAGAAACAAGGAATCTGTCTTCAATGCTCTCAACAATTGAGCATGCAGATCTCTCTGCGGAAAAGCATCCCGAATGCTCACAGATCTGTGAAAGAAGCACTTCCCGCTCATCTCGGTCCTTATCCTGTGATTATGACCCCCGTGTTCTGGGCTGACCAGCAATGGGAAGACAGTTCTCAATATTAATGCTGCAATCCCAGCCTGAATCTTCTCATCCTGCTGATATTACCACATATTCTTCTGAACTCCAGCCATCGACCCAACTAATGGATTTTCCCAGCTATGCCAAACATTTCCTGCCAGAAGTCAATCCACAGTATCCTCGTCTGGAAGGTAAAGTCAGCTTTCCACGGAAAAGAGAACGAAACGTGACTCAGTCTTCCCGGGCAAATCTCAATGATGTGCGGTGTGTTTGCAGTCAGCATTACTTGCACCAAACACAGCAATAAATCCCAGCAATGAAATTGCTGTGCAAATTGCTTGGGATACCTGCTGCTAAATGTTCTGTATGCTTTTCACAAGATCATCCAATCTATCTGAATCATAAAATTATTAAATCCCTACAGAGCAGGAGGAGGCCATTTGGCCCATCGAGCTGCACCAACAACTCTCCCCGCCAGTCCCGAATCACGTAACCCCAGTAATTCACGCTGCTAATCTACCTGACACTAAAGGGCATGGCCAATCAATCTAACCAATACATCTTTGGAGTGTGGGAGAAAACCGGAGCACCCAAAGAAAACCCACGCATTCACGGGCAGAATGTGCAAACTGCACACCGTCACCCAAGTCCGGAATTGAACCCGTGTCCCTGGTGCTGGGAGGTAGTAGTGCTAACGACTGTGCCACCGTCCCACCCATGTTGAACCACCGGAATGCCCCAGTCATTCAAACTATAAACATTATCCTGCTGTTCACATCTTTCCTCAGAGGTGGATAGTTTCACATTTTTAAACATTATATCTCACCTGCCACTTACATATTCAATGAATTTGGGTTAAGGTTAAATCAGAAACCAAGACCAGGTCATCAGAAGCCTGTAACAACATCTATGGGGAGTTTGCTAAAATCCCTGGTAATATGAGCAAGTATGAGCAAATATTCTACCAAATTCATCGAATCATAAAATCCCAACAGTGCAGAAGGAAGTCATTGAGTCTGCACTGACTCTTTCTGACAGAGTACCTTACCGTGGCCTTTTTCCTCAATTTAACCCCATAACTCAATTTACCATGCCTGGTCCATCTAAACCACACACATTGGGACACTCAGGGACAAATTAGCCTGCACATATTTGGAGTATCAGTGAAAACCGCAGCACCCGAAGGAATCCCACTCAGACACAGGGATAATGCGCAGGCTCCGCAAACAGTCGCCCAAGACAAACTAGACAGCGCCAATATGGCACCGTTAAAGTGGAATCCTGTTTGATTAATATATTCAAATCTTAAGGTGATCAGTATTCAGAGAAACAATAGAGTCTCTCTGAATGCTCTATGCATGGTTCTTTTGTTAGATAGCCAGTTACAGACGACAAACGACATAACCGATCATTGTCAAACTCAGAATTGTATGGACTTAGAGCTTTTGGATTGTGGTTTCAAATTGCTTGAGGGGTTGGGGACAGGAAGTGAGGAAAAAAATGTTGCCGGTTGTGACGAGTGACCGCTGGAGGTTCATTTGTCCTTCGACCATATTTAATAATAAAGGACAAAGAAATGTACAGGACAGGAACTAGCCATTCCAAACCCATGCCGTTCATGATCCCACAACGAAACTCAAAAGAAATCTTCTGCCCTTGATTTGCATCCCTCGATTTCCTCCCAGTTCACGAACCCAGCCAGATGCCTCTTAAATGTTGCGAATGTGTCTGCTTCCACCACGTCCTCTGACAACGCGTTCCAGGCACCCACCACTCTCTGATGAGAAACTTCCTCTGTGCATCTCCCTTAAACTGCCTCTCTCACCCTGATCCTGTGCCCCTTGTAATTGACAATTCCACCCTTGGAAAAACGCTCTGACTATCCACCCTGTCTTTGCCTCTCATAATTTGATAGATCTCTATCAGGCCTCCACTCAGCCCCCAGTCTCTCATGCTCTCAGTCTTTGCAGTGAAAGCAATTGTATTTTATTGAATTTCTGCTCATAGGCAACACGCTCGGTGCCTGGCGACAGCTTATATTTGTACTCTCTTCACAGCTTCCCCATCTTTCTGATAGTGTGGTGACCAGAACTGCAGGCAATGCTCGAAATGCGGCTGAATCAAGATTTGATGTCGCGAATGAGTCAGATGAAATCTTAGCGAGGTGTATGGTTGCGATTTAGAGACTTCAGTTGGGGGCGAGTGGGAGGATGGGTGGGGGGGGGGGGTGGTATTAGCACATGGAAGGCGGGAGCAGTAATTTCCAAGCTGACTCATACAGGTAGTGAGCGACTTGTTCTTTAGTGGGCGTAGCGGGTTGGAGACAGTCTCGGTACCCTCTCCTTTTCCAATGTTCCTCGATTAAGTGGAGAAAGTTCTGATATGGGATAATCATGTTTGTCAACTGGTCATAACAACATGGAAACTCGAATCAGGAGTAGGCTATTCGGCCCCTCAGTCCTGCCCCAACATTCACTTTGATCATGCCTGATCATTAAATTTAATATCCTGATCCCTCCTTCCCCTCATACCATTTGATCCCTTCAGCCCCAAGAGCTATATCTAATTTTATCTTGAAATCAGGCAACATTCCGGAATCAACTACTTTTATGTGGGAAGGAATTCCACACATTCCCCGTCCTCTGGGTGAAGAAATGTCTCCTCACATCAGTTCTAAAATGTTTATCCCTTATCCTCACACTTTGACCACTAGTTCTGGGCTGCCGCACCATTAGGCACATTCATTTTAAATGCATCCTGCGTAACCCTGTTAGAACTGTGAAAGTTGATATGAGATCTCCTCTCACTCTTCTGAACTCCAGCGAATATTATCCTAACCGATTTAGTCTCTCCTCAAATGACAGGCATGCCATCCCAGGAATCAGGCTGGTAAAACTTCGCTGTATTCCCTCTATAGCAAGGTCACCATGCAATAGTCGAATAGCGTCGTTACTGGGGATGTGTAGAAGTGGGGTTCTTGGATGGCAGGGAGTAAGAAGGGGAAGGGATGGACGAATGTTATTACTGCTCGACTAGCAATCCAGAAACTCAGTTAATGACCTGGGGAACCGCGTTCAAATCCCACCAGGGCAGATGGTGGAATTTGAATTAAGCAAAACAAAAATCTGGTAATACGAATCGACAGTGACCATGACACCAGTGTCGATTATTGAAAAAATAAATATGAGGTTCACGAATGTCCTTTTGGGAAATAAATTTGCCATCCTTACTGGGTCTGACCTACATGTTACTCCAGACCCAGAGGAATGTCGTTCAGTCCCATCTGCCCTCGTGCAACTAACGATGGGCAATAGTTGCATGCCAGACAGTAACGCGCATGTCCCACGAATGAATAAAAATAAAGTGAGAATTTTGCAAAATCCTATGAGATCCCTTCTCACTCTTCTAAACTCCAGTAAATGTAATCTGAGACGGTGTAGCCTCTCCTCATATGACAGACGTGCGATGACAGGAATCAGCCTGGTAAACTTTGACTGTACTCCCTCTATAGCAAGTACATATTTCCTCATATAAGGGCATCAAAACTGCACCCAATAATCCTGTTGTGGCCTCACCAACGCCCTGTATAATTGAGGTAAAACATTCAATTTCCTGCACACAAATCCTCTCGCTGTGATGAGCAGCATGGCATTTGCCTTCTTTACTGCCTGTTGTACCTTTGCACTTACTTGCAGCGACGAATGCCCAAAGACAGCAAGATCTCGCTCAGTATCCACCTCTCTAAATTTACACTAATTCATAAATAAGCTGCCTTCCTAATTGTGCTACAAAGTGGATGACCTCACATTCATCCACATTACACCCCATTTGCTCTGCATATTCCCACATTGCCAGGCTCTTCACTGTAAAGTGAATCATCACAACTTGACTCCAAAATGCTTAAAATATGTGAGATGCAGGTCGTGTAGTCATAGAGGTTTACAGCAAGGAAACAGGCCCTTCGGCCCAACTTGTACATGCAGCCCTTTTTTTAACGCCTAAGCTAATCCCAATTGCCCGCATTTGGCCCATATCCCTCCATACCCATCGTACCCATGTAAATATCTAAATGCTTTATAAAAGACAAAATTCTACCCGACTCTACTACTACCTCTGGCAGCATGTTCCAGACACTCACCACACTCTGTGTGAAAAATTGCCTCTCTGGACACTTTTGTACCTTTCCCTTCTCACCTTAAACCTATGCCCTCCATAGACTCCCCTACCTTTGGGAAAAGATAATGACTATCTTTCTGATCTACGCCCCTCATTATTTTATAGACCTCTATAAGATCACTTCTCAGCCTCCGACGCTCCAGAGAAAAAAGTCCCAGTCTATCCAACCTCTCCTTATAACTCAATCCATCAAGTCCAGGTGGCATCCTGGTAAATCTTTTCTGCACTCTTTCTAGTTTAATAATATCCTTTCTATAGTAGGGTGACCAGAATTGCACACAGTATTCCAAGTGTGGCCTCATCATTGTCTTGTACAGCTTCAACAAGACATTCCAACTCCTGTATTCAATTTTCTGACGATCAAAGGTGGTCATAAGCTTCGTCAAACAGTTCGGTTTAAGATTTTTTTTCAACAGAGAGTCATAGAGATTTAAGGAGAGAATTCCAGAGCTGAGGTCCGAGTCAGCTGACAACATGGCCGGCAATGTTGGAGTGGTGTAAATTGACGAATGTGAAAGAGACCAGAATCGATTCCACTCTTATTTCCGGATTAGTTACAACACCCTGGATTTCTAATTCGCAATTGCATTCCTGAGATATCGGCAGATAATCCACGCTGTCACACCCGCACAATGCCGAAGAAACACTGCCCTCTCGGTGAGATGATGTCTTGAGAACCCGGCATTAAGATCAGGCTGTACTCTCGTGTATAGGTAAAACTGCAAAATGACCCTTTGTCACAAGGGAGCAAGGACCGATTTCTGGACGAATATTTATCACTTGTTCAGGGGCAGGCGATGGGCTAATGGTGTCACTTTATTAATCAATAAATCTAGCTCATGTTCTGGGGGCCCGAGTTCAATTCCCGCCATGTTTGATGTATTCCCGGTTGAAGCTGAGCAGTGACCTGATGGAAGTCTGTAAAATTATGAGCCACATCGTTAGGGTTGACAGTCAGAATCTTTTCCCAGAGTTAAAATATCTAGTCTATTACTATTCTATTACTGAGTACAAAAGTGCAAACCTAACTGCAGTTCCAAATATGCTTCACTTACTGTAAAGAACCATGAAACATCCTATGGTCGGGATTGTCTCTATATTAAGCAGGAGGACTATCATCTAAATGAAATAATGAAACATATGTCCTGTTGCAAACCAAACGAAACAAAGAATTAGCACCAACTTCTTACCTTCAGTGTCCCTGAACTGCACAGCTTTCAATTCATATTTTGATATCACAATTGCATAAAATACACAGCACAGAATGGATACATTCGGCCCATTATCTCGGTGCTATAGCTAATGCTTCACACATGCTTCAACCGAATGCCTCGTCATATCACCCCGTCAACATGTCCTTTTGTTTACTTTTCTCACTGGTGTCTCTCTCCAACATTCCAATTACGTTCAGTTGTCCATTCATCTCAGCTATTCCCTCTGCGAGTGCGTTCAGCATTCTTCCAGTTTTCTGTCGGAAAAAGATAGTAAATTCTGAAAACAAAAACGTACCAAACGTACCAAGAACAGCTTCTTGCCTGCTGCCATCAAATTGTGAAAAAACTACCATATATTAATTTCATCTTTCTCCACACCCTAGCTATGACTGTAACACTACATTCTGCGCCCTCTCTTTTCCTTCTCGCCTCTGTCATCTATGAACGGCATGTTCTGTTTGCATAGCGTGCAAGAACAATACTTTTCACCATATCCCAATGCATGCATATTAAATCAAACCAAATGTATCTACTCTATCGATTTGGAATAAGGAATTGAAGGCATTGTTGCTGAAGTTGCAGATGATACAAAGATATGACAAGGGACAGGTAGCACTGAGGAAGCAGGGGGGGCGCTGCAGAAGGGCTTGGACATGTTCGGAGTGTAGGGAAATAGTAGCAGATGGAATACAACTTGGAGAAGTGTGAGGTTTTGCACATTAGAAGGAGGAATTGATGCATAGATAATTTTCTAAATGGGGAAATGCATAGGAAATCAGAAACACAAAGGAACTTGGGTTTCCTTGTTCAAGATTCTCTTAAGGTTAACGTGCAGGTTCAGTCAGGAGTTAGGAAGGCAAATGCAATGTTAGCATTCATGCCGAGAGGGCGAGAATACAAGAGCGGGGATGTACCATCGAGATTGTATAAAGCTCTGGTCAGAGCCCATTTGGAGCATTGTGAGCAGTTTTAGGCCCCGTATCTAAGGAAGGTTGTGCTGACATTGTACAGGGTGCAGTCAGCTTGTCGTATGAGGAGAGGTTGAGGACTCTGGCTCTGTACTCGTTGGAGTTAAGAAGGATGAGGGGGAATCTTCTTGGAACTTACAGGATGCAGCGCGGCCTGGATAGAGTGAACGTGGAGAAGATATTTCCGCTAGGAGGAAAAACTGGAACCAGAGGCTGAAGGGACGTTCCTTTAAAACAGAGATGAGGAGAAATTTCTTCAGCCAGAGAGTGGTGAATCTGTGGAACTCTTTGCCGCAGAAGGTTGTGGAGGCCAGGTCATTGAGTGTCTTTAAGATATAAAGAGGTTGGATCTTGATTAATAAGGGGTCATGGGTTACGGGGGAAAGTCAGGAGAATGGTAATAAGAAAAATATCAGCCATGGTTGAATAGCGGAGCAGCCTCGCTGGGCCGAGTGGTCTAATTCTTCTCCTATGTCGTATGGTCATATGATCTTACTCTACGGATGGTATGCATGGTCTGTCTCGCATTCAAGGAACAATACTTTTCACTGTATCCCTATACATGTAACAATAATATATCAAATCAAATCTATATACTTTATGAACGGTGTGCTTTCTCTATATAGAGCGCAAGAAACAATTTTGTTCACTGTATACTAATATGCGTGACAATACTAAATCAAATCAATTCAAATCAAATTAAATCAATTTGCATTCTCCCCTGTATCCGGAATTCCCCATTCCATTTATTGTTTATTATCTTAAACTGCTGACCAACTCACTTCAAAATCCTCCATCTGTCCTTTCAACAATTTAAGATCTGTTAATGTCCCTTTCCTATCAAGCCTCAATATTCACATGGTTTAGAGAGAATAGATCCAGCCTATTCAATGCACTCTGATAGTGAGGAACTATCAGTTCTGCTATCACCCTTGTGAAGTATTTAGAGTAACTTCCCTATTGCCTCTTTATTCTGACCAGATCTGAAGAACTACGTTTTGTTCTCCTCGTTTGGTCTGACTGTTGTGAGTAGATAGCTGTGGTATTGTGCGAAATCGCTGAGTTTGTACCAACACTTTGACTTGTAAACAGGAAAACTGCAGAGATCTGTCTACTTCGGTTCTATTTTCAACCGCAGTCGTGTATTTATTAATATACATGGTGCGCACGTTTCACACCTCCCACACAGAAGGAGAAAAAGAGCGAGTTCTCAGTGAGATTCGGATGTGGGGCTCAGAGTCTCACCGTCTGAGTCAAGGACAATGAGTTTCCTCGGTATTTGTTCATTGCTCCATCTGTTCCAGGGTGAGAAATCCTGATTATATTCAGATAGCGTGGAGAAGAATTTAGATTTGTTAACTAAAAATGAATTGTTTCCAATGCCAGGTGGGTCATTCACCAGAGAAACAAAGATGGAAGAAAATCCGTTACGGTAAGGAGGGAAGGACGGAAAGGTTTTTTTTTGCAAACGCAGCGAATTGTTGTCGTCTGGAAGGCACTGCCTATTAGGTCGCTCGAAGTAAATTCAATAGGAACTTTCAAAAGGGGGGAATTGGAGAAATGTGTGAAGAGGACAACATTTGCTGTTATTTGGGGAGAAAGAAGAGGGCGGGTGTCCAACTGGGAAACTCTTCAAAGTCCCAGTCCTGACACGAAGGGCCGAGTGGTTTCCCTCTTTGTTGTGCAGAGCTCTGAGATGTAACTCAGTATAGAAACTTCTCTTTAAAGCGACACACATTTAACGCAGTGGAAAAAAATGCGTCTATCAATAAATTGAATGCAAATTAAAGCCAATTGACACACAATTGTCATGAAAAAATGTGAGTTGCTCCATTTACACCAATGGCGACATGGTAGTGCTGTCGTCTTTTAACTGAAACTGTAAATACTTGAAAAAAAACATACAAGGTTCGCGGAGAATAAGTAGAAACATTGCTTGGGTGAGAAGAAATACGAGTAAATTTTGCTGAAGTTCTTCATTTGACTTAATCCTCACAGCTCCCATGTCTCCACCCCAGTGTTAACACCAGGCTTTCTGGTCAACGGACTCGGATTGTGCATTAAAAATTGAGGAGGAAAACAGCAGAACCAACACAATAGTTAGTTCGATTTTAGGTGTTCGTGAGTTGGGCGCCTCGCTTTTTAGATATGGGGTAATGTTTGTAGATTTGTTTTGGCTCTATATCGGCATTGCTTTGTCGGGGCTGGTTTTCGATGTTGCAGTTCAGCCTGTGGTGACTCTGGTTCTCTCTCTTTCACAGTCACTGTGTCTCAGTCTATCGTGACCCAGTTTCCACCAGTTCTATCACTGGCAGAGGGGAGCTCTGTTAAACTGAGCTGCCGCATCCAGGGCTCAAGAACTGCTATCGTCTTTTGGTACATGCAGCCAGCGCGAAAAGACATAACCTTGGTTTACAGAGCAGGCCAGTACCTCAAAGCATTCGACAGGTTTTCCAGTGAGATTTTGGAAAATAAGAATATTTATTCACTCATCATTGCGGATACGCGGAGAGATGATTCTGGGATGTATTACTGTGCAATCCGCAATCAACTAATGGGGTCAGTGATATTCGGAAATGGATCCAAGTTGGTGATTACAGGTAAATTTCACCATTATTCCATTGAATAATGCAAAACAGGCTCCGTTTGTGGCGACAGTGTTAATCTACGATTTACATGTAATGATAAATAAACTTGTAAAAACCTGAACTGATCATTTTAGCAGCAATTAAAACGCGTCCTTTTCTACCTGTTAATGGGCTCTTTGTTTGTTTTGCCGGACTTAGCAGGTTCTCCCGCCGTATTCCTGCTCATCCCGCCGCTGGATGAGATTCCCGCCATGGAAAGGGTCCCGTTGTTGTGTTTGGTCAGAGGCGTGTCTGCCGATTCCTTTTCAGTCCGCTGGAAAGTTTCTGGGCGGGAAACCGGGGGAATGACCGATTCAGGGACAATGGAACAGGACGGGACCTACACCGTCAGGAGTTACATCAGCTTCTCGGCGGAAACTTGGAGCAGCGGCATCCAGTGCACTTGCGCCGTTCGGATCAACTCCAATGAAAGTATTCTCAGTGAAAGTGTCTCATCTCAGAGAAGTAGCTACTCACAATGACCCCTTCAAATCCATCTATTCAATGCTAATGTCAGGCTCTACACAGAGCAGTCTAATTTTGTAACGTGTCCCTTTTCCTGTATGTTTCAACGTAAATCCATTTCATTATTGAACTATCACAGGTCTCTCATTCAGTCAGAGTTCAGTGTGCTGAAAATTTTAACTGCTCTCTCCTGCACTGGGAAGTGTCGATGTTCAGCCACTGAGACAATTGTTTCAGGCACAGATAGATTTCGGGATGTAGGGGAATTACCAGAAATTAATGTTTATATTGAAGTTTAGCCATCATGTTATTGAATGCTGGAGTAGCCTCGGTATGTCAAGTGGCTTCGCCCTGCTCCTATTGATGGTTTTCATGTGTCTGGCACATTCGTGTTGATATAATTTGATTTGATGTATTATTGTCACGTATTGGGGGAAAGTGAAAAGTTTTGTTTCTTGCACGCTGTACAGAAAAAGCATACGTTCATAGAGTACATAGATTTGATTTGATTTGTTTATTATTGTCACATACTTTGGAATATGGTGAAAATTATTGTTACTTGCGTGCGATACAGACAAAGCGTGCCGTCCTTAGAGTACATAGATTTGATTTATTATTGTCACCTGTATTGGGATGCAATGAAAAATATTGTTAATTTCAAGCGATACAGGGAAAGCATTCCGTTCAGAGTGTACATAGATTTGATTTCATTTGATTTATTATTGTCGCATCTATTGAGGTACAGTGAAAAGTACTTTTTCTTGCGCGCTATGCAGACAAAACATACCGTTGATAGAGTACATAGGTTTGCTTTGATTTGATCTATTATTGTCGCGTGTATCGACATAAAATGAAACACATTTGTCCTGCGCGCTATACAGGCAAAACCTACTGTTCATCGAGTACATAGATTTGATTTGTTGCTGTCACATGTTTTGGCAGACAGAGAAAAGTATTGCTTATTGCGCGTGATACACACCTAGCATAACTTTCATAAAGTATATAGATTTGATTTATTATTGTCATATGTATTTGGATCCAGTGAAAAGCATCCTTTATTACGCGCCATAGCGACAAAGCATACGGTTGATACAGTTCATAGTTTCGATTTGATTTATTATTTTTTGCCACGAATCTTGGAATGCAATGAATAGTATTGTTTCTTGCGTGCCACACAGGTAAAACATCCCGTTCAAATTGAACATAGGGGAGAAGGAAAGGAAAAGGTGTAGAATATATGGCGACAGTCAGAAATAGAACATTATCAGGGAGTTCAAGAGATTTAGAGTTAACTTTCAAATGCATCGAATGAGGGTGAAAGAGAGAATTAGTGTGTATGATGGGGACAGCACGCAACAAGTAGCCACGCTGTGGCGCCATGCTGAATATGTCTGGGAGTCAGTGGGAGCCATGCAGCAGCAGAACTGAAATGTGAAATTACATTTTCAGCGTACAACTTTATCTCATCATGTCTGCATGTAATGATTTTTTCGATCCTTCATTTCTCTCCTTCTAAATTCGGCAGATAATCAATGTGACACGTTTTATATGATGTATCTATCCACCTATTTATCTTTGCCTTATTCAACCTCTCACTTTCCCTCTCTTAATCGATTCATTTTTTCGTTTTACAAGTATTGGCTATTTCAGTCAGCGAGCCAACTCTCATATCTTTATCCCTTCCTCTCTCTCTGTTTATCTTTTCTCTCTATTTCCCCATTCTCTTTTTGCCTCCAAGTATTAACTCTCTGTTTCTCTCCCTAGCCCCACAACCACCCCCCCCACCCCCTCCCCACCCCTCCCCACCCCCCATCCCGGAGCCCCTCTTTCCTTCTTTATTCATTTATCGGACATGAGCGTCGCTGGCTGGCCACCATTTGTTGCCATCCATAGTTGCCCGAGGGCAGTTATTTATCAACCACATTCTCTCTTATCCCTCTGTCGCCAGCCATTGATCTCTCACTCTCGGCCTCGAATATTCTCTATCTTTCCTACTCCTGCCAGTTAACCGGTGTTCCATCTAAATAGCCACCGACCTCTATCCATTGTTATCTACGCCTGTGTCTCTCTTTTTTGTTACTAATTGTCTATATCGTACGCCTTCTGTCTGGTCCTTTATGTCCCTCCAAGTCAAACCATTATGTATAATCTGTCTGCTCTATCTCTCTATTTTAATCGAGGGATTACTCCTGTCAAATTACCTATTCCTTTATGTTGCTCTCATTTGAAGGATGATCTTTCGATATCTGCTTTCTCTCACTCTCTTTCTCTCACTCTCTCTCTCGTTCTCTCCCCCTGTGTCTTGTTGAAAAATTGCTCAGCGAGTTCTCTGCTCTATGACATGATGGCAAAAAATCTAAAACTAATTATTGTTTTCGTGGAAAATACACAGACACTTTTGACCAAATTGTTGACTTATTTTTTTTCGACAATTCTATTTGGAGGTGAAAGTTATATTACTTTTTCAGATATTCCAGCCACTGCGGTGTGCATTGTCTCGATTTCGCGGGGTTTGTTGGCCGCGGCACTTCTCATTTTGGGATTGATCTCTGTGGCCGGCAGAAGGAGCTGCAGGAATCGGCAGAGAGGTAACTATTGTTGGGAGACAGACTAACTCGAAGCGGCCTCTATCCACGCATTTATCGCTGAATTATTGACACTATGAACGAAATGTGTGAAATGTGGCCATTTAGCCGGAGTCTTTTTGTTTCTAACATGCAACGCAAACAGTGATGCGGGCTTGGCAGGTTCCAGAGAACACCGACAGAATTAAGAGGTGGCTTTTCTTTTCCACTGGGCTTGGATAATTTTCCCTCAATTTTCATCCGAAGTTCAAAGTTCGTAATGAACACAGATGACTCTAAAAAATACTCTGCAAGTCTGGCAGCATCCGTGGAGACAGAACTGTTTCGAGCCCTTGGGACTCTTCTTCAGACCTAATTAAAATCACGGGCCGAATTCGCCAGACCAACCCGCTGGCGGGGATTTCTGCCCCCGCCGGAGGTAACACGCCCCTCCCCGCCCCCGACCTCCACAGCGACGGGATGGGGCCTGTTAGTGATCTTTCTGTCAACCAGGTTTCACGTCGTTTGCACCACTACGCGGACATAAACATAGAACATAGAATCATAGAATCATAGAAACCCTACAGTGCAGAAGGAGGCCATTCGGCCCATCGAGTCAGCCCCGACCACAATCCCACCCAGGCCCTACCCCACATATTTTACCTGCTAATCCCTCTAACCTACGCATCTCAGGACTCTAAGGGACAATTTTTAACCTGGCCAATCAACCTAACCCGCACATCTTTGGACTGTGGGAGGAAACCGGAGCACCCGGAGGAAACCCACGCAGACACGAGGAGAATGTGCAAACTCCACACAGACAGTGACCCGAGCCGGGAATCGAACCCGGGACCCTGGAGCTGTGAAGCAGCAGTGCTAACCACTGTGCTACCGTGCCGCCCATAGAACAGTACAGCACAGTACAGGCCCTTCGGCCCACGATGTTGTGTCGAACCTTTTCCGAAACCACGATCAAGCTATTCCACTCCCTATCATTCGAGTGTGTTCCATGCGCCTATCCAATAACTGCTTGAAAGTTCCTAAAGTGTCCGACTCCACTATCACAGCAGTCCATTCCACACCCCAACCACTCTCTGAGTGAAGAATCGACCTCGTACATCCCTCCTATATCTTCCACCACGAACCTTATAGTTATGCCCCCGAGTTACAGCTACATCCACCCGAGAAAATAGTCCCTGAACTATTTGTGCCCCTCATCATCTTATAAACCTCTATTAAGTCGCCACTCAATCTCCTCCGCTCGAAAGAGAAATGCCCTATCTCCCTCAACATTTCCTCATAAGACCTACCCTCCAAACCAGGCAGCATCCTGGTAAATCTTCTTTGCACTCTTTCCAGTGCTTCCACATCCTTCTTCTAGTGAGGTGACCAGAACTGCACGCAGTATTCCAAATGTGGTCTCACCAAGGTCCTGTACAGTTGCAGCATTTCCCCACGGCTCTTAAACTCAAACCCCCTGTTAATAAACGCTAACACACTATAGGCCTTCTTCACGGCTCTATCCACTTGACTGGCATCCTTCAGAGATCTGTGGATATGAACCCCAAGACCTCTCTGTTCCACCACATTCGTCAGAACCCTCCCTTTGACCCTGTAATCCGCATTCAAATTTGTCCTCCCAAAATGAATCAACTCGCACTTATCAGTGTTAAACTCCATCTGCAATTTCTCGGCCCAGCTCTGCATCCTATCAATGTCTCTTTGCAGCCTTCAACATCCCTCCACCTCATCCACTACTCCACCAATCTTGGTGTCATCCGCACATTTACTGATCCACCCTTCAGCCCCCTCCTCCAAGTCATTTATAAAAATCACAAATAGCAGAGGACCCAGCACTTATCCTTGTGGTACACCGCTGGTAACTGGCCTCCAGTCTGAACATTTTCCATCCACCACCACCCTCTGTCTTCTATGAGATAGACAGTTACTTATCCAATCGGCCAAGTTTGCCTCTATCCCACACCTCCTTACCTTCTTCATGAGCCGACCATGGGGGACCTTATCAAAGGCCTTATTAAAATCCATGTATATGACATCAACTGCTCTACCTTCATTGACACACTTGGTTAGCTCCTCAAAAAAATTCAATCAAATATGTGAGGCAAGACTTACCCTTCACCAATTCCTGTTGACTATCCCGGATTAAGCTGCATCTTTCTAAATGGTCGTAAACCCTATCACTGAGGACTTTTTCCATTAACTTACCGACCACCGAAGTAAGACTAACCAGCCTATAATTACCAGGGTCATTCCTATTTCCTTTCTCGAACAGAGGAACAACATTCGCAAATCTCCAGTCCTCTGGCACTATCCCCGTGGACAGTGAGGCCCCAAAGATCAAAGCCAAAGGCTCTGACCCATCCGGGGAACTCTCGCCGGTTATTTATGTCGGTGGCACTGGGGGTGTTGGGGTGGGGGGGAGTGGGGTAGCGGGTGGGGGGGGGGGGGGGGGCGACGGTGCAGGGGATGACCAGGGACGTTCAGACATTGAAACAGAATATGAACTTGAGAGTGACGGCGTTCATTTCGGAAAGTTGATTTTTCACACAGTGGGAGTAGAATTTTGGAACTTTCTCCCCGGAAAACAAAAAGTGTTCTGGCCGCGGATGAATTTAAATTTGCAAAACTGAGATGGACAGATTTATACTAGGGAGTGGATGAAGGTGTACTCAATATTGCTGTGTGTATGGGAGTAAAAATACCTGTCAGCCGTTGTCTACTTGAATCGAATGGAGTGATTCAATGGTCTCACCTATCTCTGTCATGATGATATGGATTGCACTAACAGATCACTTTTCATCCACAGTCTGTTTACGCGCGCCTAGCCTGTAACGAGGATCCAACACTCTTATTTGAGAGGAAAGAGAGAGAAAGAGCAAGAGAGAACCGTGTGATTCCTCTGTATCGAGTGTTTTAGAAACTTTCCTCTTTTTGCATGGTCAATTTGAAGGTCCAATTGGTGCAAATTCCGCCGAATTGACGGCTCAATTCTGTGATGGCGCCTACAGTAGACAATGAATTCTCCCTTAATGTCTACCAATCTCTGACGGAATATCGCCTACAGTACAATTTCTCCTCTTCCTTCTTCTAAATACTTCTATCCTTTTTTTACTATTCTATTCTGCATCGTCTACATTATAAATGTAAATTTGCAACAATAATTCAAAATGCATCTGGATCCGAGTTACCAATTTATTAAAACAGTGTTTGAATTCCAATGTAAGCTGCATGATTCCAGTTTCTGTAAGGGTTCACATCAAATGCGTTTCCTGTGGCTCTTCAGCTAATCAACAAAGACTTTTTTGGATCAATGCGTGCGCGTTGGAAGTGGGGTTAAGGACTGACAAAGCAATTTAGTAAGTGGTTGGGGATTCTCGCTGGATCAATTAAAAATGCAGGGTGGGTGCATTCCTGAACCGGTTGTGCACTGGTAGTGAACACAATTGCAATTATTGCTGAGACAATATTATTTCCAATCCATGTTCGCGTTGGACAACTCCGCTAAGTGGATTTTACAGAATCGGATCAGCGAGACCGACCCACTTACAGCACGGGAAAAGCATGTGTCGTCTCTGTCGGCTGTTCGAATCTGCACTTTTGTCCCACAGCCGATCAGACACAACATGAACATGAGGCTTATTACTCTTTATCAGCGATTACAATTACTATTGTTTCCCGACTGGGCATGCAAGCAAGAGGAGGCCCTTCGGCCCTTCGGAGAGTTAATTTCTGCCAAGCTAGAACAATATCATAACCCCATCCGTGCAACTCGCATGCATTATTCTATCCAATGACCAAACGACAATAGAACATAGAACAATACAGCACAGAACAGGCCCTTCGGCCCACGATGTTGTGCCGAGCTTTATCTGAAACCAAGATCAAGCTATCCCATTCCCTATCATCCTGGTGTGCTCCATGTGCCTATTCAATAAACGCTTAAATGTTCCTAAAGAGTCTGACTCCAATATCACTGCAGGCAGTCCATTCCACACCCCAACCACTCTCTGTGGAAAGTACCTACCTCTGATATCCTTCCTATATCTCGCACCACGAACCCTATAGTTATGCCCCCTTGTAATAGCTCCATCCACCCCAGGAAATAGTCTTTGAACGTTCACTCTATCTATCCTCTTCGTCATTTTATAAACCTCTATTAAGTCTCCCCTCAGCCTCCTCCGCTCCAGAGAGAACAGCCCTAGCACCTTCAACCTTTCCTCATAAGACCTACCCTCCAAACCAGGCAGCATCCTGGTAAATCGCCTCTGCACTCTTTCCAGGGCTTCCACATCCTACTTATAGTGAGGTGACCAGAACTGCACACAATATTCCAAATGTGGTCTCACCAATGTCCTGTACAGTTGCAGTATAATCCCACGGCTGTTAAACTCCAACCCCCTGTTAATAAAAACGAACACACTATAGGCCTTCTTCACAGTTCTATCCACTTGAGTGGCAACCATTAGAGATCTGTGGATATGGACCCCAAGATCTCTCTGTTCCTCCACAGTCTTCAGAACCCGACCTTTGACCCTGTAATCCACATTTAAATTAGTCCTACCAAAATGAATCACCTCACATTTATCAGGGTTAAACTCCATTTGCCATTTCTCATCCCAGCTTTGCATCCTATCTATTTCTCTTTGCAGCCTACAACAGCCCCCCACCTCATCCACTACTCCACCAATCTTGGTGTCATCAGCAAATTTACTGATCCACCCTTCAGCCCCCTCCTCGAAGTCATTAATAAAAATCACAAAGAGCAGAGGACCAAGCACTGATCCCTGCGGCACTCCGCTAGCAACCTGCCTTCAGTCCGAAAAATTTCCATCCACTACCACCCTCTGTCTTGGATCAGATACAGTAATACGTTTTACAACACTAGGTTAAAGTCCAACAGGTTTATTTGGGAGCAAAAGCCACACGAGCTTTCACATCATGAATTCGATCAGATAGCCAGTCACTTATCCAATCGGCCAACTTTCCCACTATCCCACACCTCCTTACTTTCATCATAAGCCGACCATGGGGGACCTTATCAAACGCCTTCCTAATATCCTTGTATATGACATCAACTGCCCTACCTTCATCAACACACTTGGTTACCTCCTCAAAAAATTTAATCAAATTTGTGAGGCACGACTTGCCCTTCACGAACCCGTGCTGACTATCCCGGATTAATCTGCATCTTTCTAAATGGTCGTAAATCCCATCTCTAAGGTCGTTTTCCATCAATTTCCCAACCACCGAAGTAAGACTTACCGGCCTGTAATTACCAGGGTCATTTCTATTCCCTTTCTTAAACAGAGGAACAACATTCGCCACTCTCCAGTCCTCTGGCAACATCGCCGTGGACAGTGAGGACCCAAAGATCAAAGCCAAAGGCTCTGCAATCTCATCCCTTGCCTCCCAAAGAATCCTCGGATATATTTCATCAGGCCCAGGGGACTTTTCGACCTTCAGTTGATTTAAAACTGCCAGTACATCCTCCCTCCGAACATCTATTTCTCCAGCCTATTAGCCTGTAACACCTTCTCTTCCTCAAAAACATGGCCCCTCTCCTTGGTGAACACTGAAGAAAAGTATTCATTCATCACCTCGCCTATCTCTACTGACTCCATACACAAGTTCCCACTCCTGTCCTTGACTGCCCTAACCTCATCCTGGTCATTCATTTATTCCTCACATAAGAGTAAAAAGCCTTGGGGTTTTCCTTGATCCGACCCGCCATGGACTTCTCATGTCCCCTGCTCGCTCTCCAAAGCAACTTTTTCAGCTCATTCTTTGCTAACTTGTAACCCTCAATCGAGCCATCTGAACCTTGTTTCCTCATCCCTACATAAGCTTCCCTCTTCCTTTTCACAAGACATTCCACCTCTTTCGTGAACCATGGTTCCCTCACTCGGCCATTTCGTCCCTGCCTGACAGGGACATACCTATCAAGGACACCCAGTATTTGTTCCTTGAAAAAGTTCCACTTTTCATTAGTTCTTTTCCCTGACAGTTTGTGTTCCCATCTTATGCCCCCTAATTCTTGCCTAATCGCATCATAATTACCTCTCCCCCAATTGTTAACCAACCTATCAATTTAACCACGGTCTCAGCACTTATTTGAAGGTAAGGATTACAGACTTCCGCTCTCCTTTGTTTAATGAATTGTGAACAGCTCCCATCCAAATGCACAGATTCCATTACCTAGCAACAGTACATCCAACCCTCCGGCCACCAGCGCCCCCCCCCCCCCACACCCCCCCTCCCCCCCACACCCAAGCCCACACCCACCCGACCTTGTTCTTGACTCAGCCCACTTTGACGATACCGTGCCTTAAAAATGTACTTTAATCATGTTGATCTGCAGGATGTCTCAAGCAGTTCCTGGCAACTTATGGGAACTGTTTTTCTGCAGACGGCATCCTCCATTGTTACTGAAGCAGTATAATTTATACCATGTTTGTTTAAAGCTGAATTAATGCAGCGATCTCTTTTTTGAGTGCTCCCCTTGGATTGCAGAGTAGATCTTGATCGGTAAGATTGACAGATCAGTTCATATGACTGTGGACAGCTAGTCTTTCAAAGAAAATTCCAACTTAGTTGCTGTTCTCAGGTTCTGTTTGGACTTGTGAGAGAGCAGAGTGAGTTTTCACCCCTCTCTGGAGTTGGCGATTCTGCATTCTGAGTGCTGTTGCTTTGGAAGCTGGAGAGAGAGAGAGAGAGAGAGAGAGAGGTATCCTGTTCTGCCCCTCAGGTCTGAAGTCTCGAAGATGCCAGAGACTAGATTTCCTTCATTATTTTTTCTGTCTTGAACATATAGACTTCTCTAAAAATGGCTATTTGGATTTCTGTCGATCGGTATTAACGGCTGGAAGTCGGGTATCGCGTGAGCAAACTTGTTTTTGTGTTAACTAATTCGGAAAAGGGGGATATGTCTGTGGGATGTTGCATTAAATTGGAACAGCAGAGATAAATAGCTGTTAATAATTATACTGTGACATGTTTAGGTCTTGCAATTGGAAAAAGTTAAGCTAATTCTATTTGTTATATTTTAGCTTTCTTCTCAAATAAACTTTGTTTATTAAAAGCGTCCTTTGGGTTAGTTATATCGTACTCCGAGTGAAACACCGTATGGTCACGATAACGCCAAAATCAAATATAAAACTTGGGTCAAGGCTAACTTCACAAACATTTTCGAGTTTCTGGCCTAGGTCTTCACACCACTCCCTGAGGAAATAGTCGATCCAAATGTATTCGTCCGCTATTTCAGGAAAATCAGATCGCCCTTTATTCTTCCAAACTCTGGCGAATAAAAGCATATTCTCTGCCCCCGAATCACTCTTCCCCATTCTCCATGGTGTATTTGGCGTATTTCATCGTCCACTGTTTAAAGTACAGACATCCGCATAATCAACAGTCATTTGTCCAACTTTCTCGATTCAATAGCTGCATCTGACCCACTGAGCCTACACCCTGCAGAACTTCCGAGGGTTGGAGTGCCTCCAACGTGTTCTGCAGTGCAACTGAATCGTCATGCCGAACTGAGGCTTGCTCACAGGAAGCGCCTGATGTCCCCTCGAGTGAGACAGTTAATCTTGCTTCTCAGTGGTAATGAGAGATTCATCGAAATCTGTGGCTGGACTCTGGGATTTGTGGACAATGAAAACACTCTAAAGCTGTTCCCTGATATATTTTACCCATCAGGGAACATATCTATCAATAACATCTAAATATTTCCTCAATATTTAGTCCGGGATTATTCATCGAATGAACCTGATTTAATGACATTCCGCACCTGTTTAGATACTTGTGTTATCCCGAATGTCTGAAAACGCGTTTTCATGAACATCAGGCACAAAGGATTGCTTGGGTCAGAACATGGACGGCTCAATTCGATGGTTATAACAACCAGAACAAGCATTGAATCGCCAGCCTTCTGTCCTCCACGAAAGATAATGCTAAAGGTGGGGGAGAGGGAGACAATGTAAGCATTAAAGTTACTGAAGGATTCGTCAGTGTAGGCGGAAGCAGCTGATGTCCATTTGTGAGGAGTGCACAGGATGAGCTAACAGGAGTATAATATCGTCACTAATAAAGATGACAGTGAATTCACAAATAAAGTCTCTACTCAGTGGGTGGGGATAATATGGATTTCGTTCTCACAGTGTGCCGATCAGCCGACATGCATTTGATGGGATACTGGATAAACTCAGGAAGGAGAAAGGAATACAGTGGTGGGTTAGTGGCGGTAGTGGCAGGGATGTGGAGGTGGTGGATGGGATGGCAGTGGTCATATAGTTGTGGGAGGAAGTGCCTTTTAAGCATAACGACCACCCCGGAGTAGATACCCATATCCCGCTAGTCAAGCCGTGCAATTATGATACAAAGGATGAGGGAGAATTATTCTGGGTGAAACCGTTATTCAAACATTTTGAATCATTCTTCATTCGGTACGTATTTGCTGCAAATAGAATATATTAGGGCCTCAGGAATACATTCAACGCAACATTCTAGTATACCCTGCGCCCAGTCGAATTTCACAAACATTCGTGTTGCTGAATTCAGCAAGACTGTCTTTTCAACACGGATTTGATTAGTCTTAATAAGTATTCAGCACGAGCTAGAAGATGTTTCTCATTGCAGACTGAGCTGTGCACGGACTCTTCGTCTTTCAACAGGGAACGTTGAACCACAATTCACACTGCTCTGAAGTTTCCAGGGCGCCACTTTCCACTGCAGCACGATGTGTCTGCAAAACGTACATTTCCATCATGTCTTCCGCATCATGTAACCGCAGCCCAACAACTTTTTAACACCCTGAACATTGTAGCATCTCTTTGCAGTTTTGTGTTTTCATCACTCCTCCTTGAGAGAAGCGCATCAACAAGCCTCTCATCCATTCAATCTGTCTACACTTTCCGCTGCCTCAACAAAGCAGCCAGCATCATTAACAACCGCACGCAGCCGGACATTCATTCTTCCACCTTCCGACTTCGCGTAAAATATAATTAAGTCTGAGGTCACCTACCAACCGAATCAAGAACAACTTCTCCCTGCTGCTGTCAGACATTTGAATGGACTTACCTTGCCTAAAGTTAATCTTTCTCCACACCCTCGCTATGACTGTAACACTACATTATGCACTCTCTAGTCTTCTACTCTATGAACGGTATGTTTTGGCTGGAGAGCACGCAAGAAACAATACCTTTCACTCTACGTTGATACATGTGACAATAATAAATCAAATCAAATCAAATCATTTGCAGGGTTAGAACCAATGCGACAGTAAGTCCAGTGGAAAATTAAGCCACGAGCTACTTTCTATAATCGGAATTTCATGGTGAAAGAATGAATCATTTGCGGCTGATCAGAGGCCATCAGGGGAAACATTCACCTATACATCCACTGGGACATTCTGCATTTCTGAGCTGAGAATGCTTCCACGTCCACCATTAAAAATAAAACTTTTGCCGTTCTTTTTTGTTTCGATTGACATAAAGCCATAGTCAGTTTTGGAAAGATCAGCCACATTCAGGGCGGCAAAATGGAAGCAAGTCACGTATTAAATGGAGGCCATGAGGAGAGAACCTATGTACAGGGACGTATCAGTATCCACTCTGTGTAAGGAACTCTAGAGTGTCCGCACACCAGAGGAACGTGGTGACTCAGAGGCACTCAGTTGAGTGACAAGTTTTAATGATTATTTGAGGATGGACACGAGTAAATAGCACCAGGGTGGATGGAAACTTTGAAATTGAATTAATTGAAGAAATACATTAAAATCGAGTCTGATCCATGGCGACCATGAACATGGTCGATCACTGATCTCTATTCTGGAAGATCATCGACCGTCTATATCTGTTATGGCCTATATGTAACGCCAGACCAGTACCAGCAAATCACTGATTTACAGGGTGGTCATATGGTCTTACTTTATGGACGGTGTGCATGGTTCGTCCAGCACTCCAGAAACAATACTTTTCACTGTATCACTACGCATGTGACAATAATAAATCAAATCAAATCTATTTACTTTCTGAACAGTATGTTTTGGCTGCATAGGCCGCAAGAAACAATATATTTAACTGTATACTGATACATAGAACATATAACATAGAACAGTACAGCACAGAACAGGCCCTTCGGCCCATGTTGTTGTGCCGAGCTTTGTTTGAAACCCAGATCAACCTATTTCCTCCCTATCATCCCGAAGTACTCCATGTTCCTATCCAATAGCTTCTTAAATGTTTCTAAAGTTTCTGACTCCACTATCACTGCAGGCAGTCCATTCCACAGCCCAACCACTCTCTGAGTAAAAAACCTACCTCGGACATCCTTCCTATAATCTCCCACCATGAACCCTATAGTTATGCTCCCTAGTTACCACCCCATTCACACGAAGAAATAGTCTTTGAACGTTCACTCTATCTATCCCCCTCATCATCTTATAAACACGTGTGACAATAATAAATCAAAACTATTCAAATCAAATTAAATCAAATCGCATTCTCTCCAGTATCCGGAATTCCCCATTCCATACATTGGTCACTATCTTAAACTGGTGACCAATTTATTTTAAAATCCTACGTCTGTCCTTTCAACAATTTTGGATCTGTTAATGTCCTTTTCCAATCAAGCCTCAGCATTCACTTGCTTTAGAGCAAATAGTTCCTGCCTATTCAATGCACACTGATAGTTAGGAGCTATTAGTTCTGCTATCACACTTGTGAAGTATGTAGAGTAACTTTCCGATTGACTCTTTATTCTGACCAGATCTGAAGAACTGCATTTTGTTCTCCTCGTCTGGTCTAACTGCTGTGAGTAGATAGCTGTGGTATTTTGCGAAATCGCTGAGTTTGTACCAGCACATTGACTTGTTGTAAACAGGAAGACTGCAGAGACCAGTCGACCTCGGTTCTATTTTCAACCCCAATCGTGTATTTATTAATATACATAGCGCGCAGATTTCACACCTCCGACACATAACGAGAACAAGAGCGAGTTCTCAGTGAGATTCGGATCCGGGGCTCAGAGCCTCACCGTCTGGATCAAGGACAATCAGTTTCTTCGGCATTTGTGCATTGTTCCAGCTGTTCCAGGGTGAGAAATCCTGATTATTTTCAGATAGTGTGGAGAAGAATTTAGATTTGTTAACTAAGAATGAACTGTTTCCAATGCCAGATGGGTCATTCACCAGAGAAACAAAGATCGAAGAAAATCCGTCGCGGTCAGGAGGGAAAGACGGAAAGATTTTTTTTTTTTAAAACGCAGCTAGTTGTTGTGATCTCGAAGGCGCTGCCCAAAAGGGCGGTGGAAGGAGATTCAATGAGAAGTTTCAAAAGTGGGGAATTGGAGAAATGTGTCAAGGGGACAGCATTTGCTGTGACTTGGGGGGAAAGAAGAGGGCGGGTGTCCAACTTGGTAACTCTTTCAAAGTTCAAATCCAGACACGAAGGGCCGAGTTGTCTCCTTCTTTGTTGTGCAGAGCTCTGAGATGTAACTCAGCATGAAAGCTTCACTTTAAAACGAGACGCAAACATTTAACACATTGGAAAGCATAATGTGTCTATCAATTGATTGAATGAAAATTACAGCCGACTGTCACATCATTGTAATAAAAAAATTGAGTTGGCTCCATTTACACCAATGGCGACTGGGGAGTGCTGTAGTTTTTTTTAACTGAAACTATAAACACTTGAAAAGAAAACGTCAAGCATCCAAAGTTAGCGCAGAATAAGTAGAACATGATGGCTAAACTTCCAGAGAACGCCCACAGAATGAAGAGGTACGTTTTCTTTTCCACTGGGCTTGGATACCTTTCCCTCAATTTTCACCCAAAGTTCATAATAATCACAGATTACTCAAAAAAACTCCGCAGGTCTGGCCGCATCTGTGGAGACAGAAATGTTTCGCGCCCTTGGGACTCTTCTTCAGACCTAATTTAAATCATGGGCCGAATTCACCAGCCCAACCCGCTGGCGGGATTGGCCGGCCCCGCCGTAGGTAACACGCCCCTCCCCGCCCTCCTACCTCCACAGAGACGGGATGCGGTCCGTTATGAATCTTTCTGTCAACCAAATTTCCCGTCGTTTGCACCACTCCGCTGTCGGGTAACTCGCGGCAGGTTTTTTATGTCGGTGGCACTGGGGATGGGGGGCGGGGGGGGGAGGGGGGGCGGGGGGCGGCAGGGAGCGTGGGGGCGGAAGTGCAGGGGCCCACCAGGGATGTTCAGAAAAGGAATCAGAATGTGAACTTGAGAGCGACGGCATCCATTTAGGAAAGTTGATTTCTCACACAATGGGACTAGAATTTTGGAAGTTTCTCCCCGGTAAAAAAAAAACTGTTCTGGCCACGTATCAGTTGGAAGTTGCAAAACTGAGATCGATAGATTTATATTAGGGAGTGGATGAAGGACTATTCAATATTGCTGTGTGTATGTGAGTAACCATGCCTGTCAGCCGTTGTCCAGTTGAATAGAATGGAGTGGTTCAATGATCTCTATAATGATGATATGGATTGCACTAACAGATCACTTTTCATGCACAGTCTGTTTCCGCTCGCCTACCCTTGAACGGGGATCTAACACGCTAAATCGAGAGGAAAGAGAGAGAAAGAGAAAGAGAGAACAGTGTGTTTCCTCTGTATTTAGTGTTGTAGAAACTTTACTCTTTTTGCATGGTCAATTTGAAGGTCCAATTGGAGCACATTCCGCCGAATTGGCGGCTCAATTCTGTGATGGCGCCCAAAACGGACAATTAATTCTCCCGTAATGTCCAGCAATCTCTGACCGAACATCGCCTACAGTCTAATTTCTCCTCTTCCTGCTTCTAATTACTTATATCCTTTTTAAAAATAATTCTATAATGCATCGTCTACAGTAAATTTGCAAAAGTAATTCAAAATGTATCTGTATGCGAGTTACCAATTTATTGAAACAACGTTTGAATACCAATGTAAGCTGCATGAGTCCAGTTTCTGTTAGGGCTCACATCAAATGCGTTTCCGGTGGCTCTTCAGCTAATCAATAAAGACTTTCTTTGGATCAATGTGTGTGCAGTGGAAGTGTGGTTAAGGACTCAAAGAGCAGTTTAGTAACTGCTTGGGGATTTTCGCTGGATTAATTAAAAATGCAGTGTGGTGCATTCTTGAACCGGTTGTGCACTGGTAGTGAACACAATTGCATTTATTGCTAAAATAAGATTATTTCCAATGCATGTTCGCTTTGGACAACACCGCTCAGTGGATTTTACAGAATCGGATCAGAGAAACGTACCCACTTACAGCACAGGAAGAGCATGTGACGTCTCTGTCGGCTGTTCGAATCTACAGTTTTGTCCCATAGCCTATCACTCACAATATGAACATTAGGCTTATTCCTCTTTTTAGCGATTACAATTGCCATTGTTTTCCGACTGTATATGCAAGCAGGAGGAGGCTATTCAGCCCTTTGGAGAGTTAATTTCTGCCAAGCTAGAACAGTATCTTAACTCCATCCACGCAGCTCGCATGCATAATTCTATCCAATGAACAAACGACAATCTATTAATTTAGCCATGGTCTCAGCAGTCATTTGAAGTGAAGGATTACAGATTTCCGTTCTCCTTTGTTTGAGGAATTGTGAACATGTCCCATCCAAATGCACAGATTCCACTCCCTCGCAACAGTACATTCAACCCTCCGGCCACCAACCCCCACCACACCCACCCGCCCTTCTTCTTCACTCAGCCCACTTTAACGATACCGTGCCTTTAAAAATGTGCTTTAATCATATTGATCTGCAGGATGTCTCTCGCAGTCCCTGGCATCTTATGGGAACTGTTTGTCTACAAACGGCATCCTCCATTGTTACTGAAGCAGTATAATTTATACCATGTTTGTTTAAAGCTGCATTAATGCAGTGATCTTTTTTTGAGTGCTCCCCTTGGATTGCAGAGTAGATCTTGAACGGTATTATTGACAGATCAGGTCATATGACTTTGGACAGCTAGTCGTTCAAAGAGAATTCCAACTTAGTTGCTGTTCTCAGGTTCTGTTTGGACTTGAGAGAGAGCAGAGTGAGGTTTCACCCCGCTCTGGAGTTGGATATTCTGCATTCTGAGTGTTGTTGTTCTGGAAACTGCAGAGAGAGAGAGAGAGAGACAGAGAGAGGTATCCTGTTCTGTCCCGCAGGTCTGGAGTCTCGAAGATGCTAGAGACTGGATTTCCTTCATTGTTTTGCTGTCATGAGCATATGGACTTCTCTGAAAACGGCTATTTGGATTTATGTCGATCGATGCTAACGGCTGGAAGTCTTGTATCGCGTCAGCAAACCTGTTTTTGTCTTAACTAATTCGCAAGAGGGGTATATGTCTATGGGATGTTGCTTTAAATTGGAACAGCAGAGATAGATAGCTGGTAATCATTATACTGTGTTATGCTTAGGTCTTGCAATTGGTAAAAGTTAAGCTATTTTTATTCGTTATATTTTCGCTTCCTTCTCATATAAACTTTGGTGAATAAAAGTGTCCGAATGGGTTACTTGTATCATACTCGGAGTGAACGACAACGCCAAAATCAAATCTAAGACATAGAGTCCAGGCTAACTTCACAAACATTTTAGAGTTTCTGGCCTGGGTCTACACACCACTCCCAGAGGAAATAGGCACTCTCATCGATCCTAATATATTAGTCCGCTACTTCAGGACAATCAGATTGCCCTTTAATATTCTAAACTCTGGGGAATACAAGCATATTCTCTGCACCTGAATCAACCTTCCCCATTCTCTATGGTGTATTTTGCTTATTTCAACGTCCAAAATAGACATCCCCAGAATCAACAGTCAGTGATTTTCTCCCATTTGTCCAACTTTCTCGATTCAGTAGTTGCATCTGTCCCGCTTAACCCACTGTGCCTATACCCTGCAGAAATCCCTCGGTTTGGACTGCCTCCAACATGTTCTGCGGTGCAACTGAATCGTCATGCCGAACTGAGGCTTGTTAACAGGAAGCACTTAATGTCCCCTCGAGTGATACAGGTAATCTTGTTTCTAATTGGTAGTGAGAGATTCATCGGAATCTGTGGCTGGACTCTGGAGTTGCAGACAATGAAAACACTCTTAAGCGGTTCCCTGGTATGTTTTACCCATCAGGGAAAATATGTATCAATAACATCTAAGTATTTTGTTGAAAACATTCCTCAATATTCATTCCTGTATTGTTCGTCGAATAAACCTGGTTTAAAGACATTCCGCGCCTGTTTAGGTACATGTGTGTCCCGGATGTGTGAAAACGCGTTTTGATGAACACCAGTCACAAAGGATTGCTTGGGTCAGAAGATGGGCGACCCAATTCGACGGTTATAACAACCAGAACAAGCATTGAATAGCCAGCCTTCTGTCCTCCAGGAAAGACAAGGCTCCAGGTGGGGGAACGGGAGAGAATGTAAACATTAAAATTATTAAATAATTCGTCAGTGGAGGCGGAAGCAGTTTATGTCCATTTGTGTGGAGTGCACAGGATGAGCTAACAGGAGTATAGTATCGTCACTAATAAAGAAGGCAGTCAATTCACGAAGAAAGTCTTTACTCAGTGGGTGGGGATAATGTAGAAGTCGTTCCCACAGTGTGCCAATCAGCCGACATGCATTTGATGGGCGAACTGAATAAACGCAGGAAGGAGAAAGGAATACAATGGTGGGTTAATGGCGGAGGTTGTTGGGATATGGGCGTGGTGGTTTGGGGATGGCGGCGATTATATAGATGTGGGTGGAAGTACATGTTAAGCATAACGACCAGCCCGGAACAGATACCCGTACCCCGCCAATCAAGCCATGCAATTATGATATAAAGAGATAGAGGGAATTAATCTGGGTGAAACCGTTATGAAAACATTTTGAATCATTCTTCATTCGGTACGTGTTTGCTAAAAATAGAATATAGTGGGGTCTCAGCAATGAATTCAACGCAACATGCTGGTATCCCCTGTGCCCATTCGAACTTCAAACACATTCGTGCTGCTGAATTCAGCAATACTGTTTTCAACACAGTTTTGATCAGTCTTAATGCATCTTCAGCAGGAGCTAGAATATGTTTCTCGTTGCAGACTGAGCTGTGCAAGGACTCTTAATCTATAAACAGGAAACGCTGAACCACAATTCACACTGCGCAGAAGTTTCCAGTGCGCCACCTTTCACAGCAGCACGTTGTCTTTGCAAAACGTACATTTTCAATCCCTTGTGTAACCGCAGCTCAACAACTTTTTAACACCCTGAAAGTTGTAGCATCTCGTGGCAGGTTTGTGTTTTCATCACTTCTCCTTTAGAGGAGCGCATCAACCAGTCTCTCATCCATTGACTATGTCGACATTTCCCGCTGCCTCGGCAAAACAGCCAGCATAACTAACGAACACACGAATCCGGACATTCTCTCTTCCACCTTCTTAATTCGGGAAAAATATACAAAATTCTGAGGTCACGTACCAACCGACTCGAGAACAGCTTCTCCCCCCCTGCTGTCAGACATTTGAATGGACTTACCTTGCAATAAGTTGATCTTTCTCTAAACCCTTGCTATGACTGCAACACTACATTCTGGACTCTCTCGTCGTCTTCTCGATGTTCGGTATGTTTTGTCTGTATAGCACGCAAGAAACAATACTTTTCCCTTTACGTTCATACATGTGTCAATAATAAGTCACATCAAATCAAATCAAATTATTTGCAGTGTTAGAACCACTGCGATAGTAAGCCAATACCTACTTTCTAGAATAGGAATTTCATGGTTAAAGAATGAATCATTTGCAGCTGTTCAGACGCGATCAGGAGAAACATTCGCCAATATATCCATTCGGACGTTCTGTTCTTCTGAGCTGAGAATGATTCCAAGTTCACCATTAAAATAACAGCTTTTGCATTTCTTTTTTGTTTCTATTGACATACAACCATAATCATTTTTGGAAAGATCAGCCACATTCAGGGCGGCAAAATGGAAGCAATTCACATCTTAAATGGAGGCCATGAGGAGAGAACACAGTTGTATAACATATGTACAGCGACTTATCAGTATCCACTCTGTGTAAGGAACTCTAGAGCGTCCGCACACCAGACGAACATGGTGACTCAGAGGCACTCAGTTCAGTGACTAGTTTTAATGATTATTTCAGGATGGACACGAGTAAATAGCACCAGGGCCGATGGAAACTTTTAAATTGAATTAATTGAAGAAATACATTAAAATCTTGTCTCATCCATTGCGACCATTAACAATATGGTTGATCACTGACCTTTTGTTTTGGAATATAATCAACCATCTATATCTGGTATGGCCTATATTTGACGCCAGAGCAGTGCCAGCAAATCACTGATTTCCAGGATACAAAGAACAAAGCACAGGAACAGGCCCTTCGGCCCTCCAAGCCCGCGCCGCTCCCTGGTCCAAACTAGACCATTCTTTTCTATCCCTCCATTCCCACTCCATTCATATGGCTGTCTAGATAAGTCTTAAACGTTCCCAGTGTGTCCGCCTCCACCACCCTGCCTGGCAGCGCATTCCAGGCCCCCACCACCCTCTGTGTAAAATATGTCCTTCTGATATCTGTGTTAAACCTCCCCCCCTTCACCTTGAACCTATGACCCCTCGGGAACGTCACCACCGACCTGGGGAAAAGCTTTCCACCGTTCACCCTATCTATGCCTTTCATAATTTTATACACCGCTATTAAGTCTCCCCTCATCCTCCGTCTTTCCAGGGAGAACAACCGCAGTTTACCCAATCTCTCCTCATAACTAAGCCCCTCCATACCAGGCAACATCCTGGTAAACTTCTTCTGTACACTCTCCAAAGCCTTCACGTCCTTCTGGTAGTGTGGCGACCGAACTGGACGCAGTATTCCAAATGCGGCCGAACCAACGTTCTATACATCTGCAACATCAGACCCCAACTTTTATACTCTATGCCCCGTCCTATAAAGGCAAGCATGCCATTTGCCTTCTTCACCATCTTCTCCACCTGTGACGTCACCTCCAAGGATCTGTGGACTTGCACACCCAGATCCCTCTGAGTATCGACATCCTTTATGGTTCTGCCATTTATCGTATAGCTCCTTCCTACATTATTTCTACCAAAATGCATCACTTCGCATTCATCAGGATTGAACTCCATCTGCCATTTCTTTGCCCAAATTTCCAGCCTATCTATATCCTTCTGTAGCCTCTGACAATGCTCCTCACTATCTGCAAGTCCTGCCAATTTTGTGTCGTCCGCAAACTTACTGATCACCCCAGTTACACTTTCTTCCAGATCATTTATATAAATCACAAACAGCAGAGGACCCAATACAGAGCCCTGCGGAACACTACTAGTCACAGGCCTCCAGCCGGAAAAAGACCCTTCTACTACCCCTCACTGTCTTCTGTGACCAAGCCAGTTCTCCACCCATCTAGCCACCTCCCCCTTTATCCCATGAGATCCAACCTTTTTCACCAGCCTACCATGAGGGACTTTGTCAAACGCTTTACTAAAGTCCATATAGACGACATCCACGGCCCTTCCCTCGTCAATCATTCTGGTCACTTCTTCAAAAAACTCCACCAGGTTAGTGAGGCATGACCTCTCTCTCACAAAACCATGCTGACTATCGTTAATGAGTTTATTCCTTTCTAAATGCGCATATATCCTATCTCTAAGAATCTTCTCCAACAACTTCCCCACCACAGACGTCAAGCTCACCGGCCTCTAATTACCCGGGTGATCCTTCGTACCCTTCTTAAATAACGGGACCACATTAGCTATCCTCCAATCCTCTGGGACCTCATCTGCGTCCAGTGACGAGACAGAGATTTGCGTCAGAGGCCCAGCGATTTCATCTCTCGTCTCCCTGAGCAGCCTTGGATAGATTCCATCAGGCCCTGGGGATTTGTCAGTCTTTATATTCTCCAACAAACCTAACACTTCCTCCTTTGTAATGGAGATTTTCTCCAACGGTTCAACACTCGGGACGGGAGGAAAAGCTGGAATTGCAATCAATGCATTGTCACACGAAAATTAAACATTGTGATTTCAGACCAGCATAGCTGAGTCAGAAAAATAGTTCTCTCTTTCAGCCCTTGCCGAAGACGCAATTTCAGAATGGTAGAATGTGGTCACGGACACTGGAGAAGAGGGACATACACAGCAGCTCCAGCCTGTTCTCTCTTACAGTCACACAGTGACTGACCTGCATTTTCACTTCAGCTGCCAGGCTTGGTTCAGTAACTTGTGCTCACATCCCCAACAAACATGAGTTTCCAAATTTTCAACTGACATCACCAATCTGCATCAGCATAAAGAGTTCCTGGTACGTGAGAAAATAATTTGCAAACCTGTCTTTATTGTACTTCTAAGTGACGAGGCTAAGCGAACTAAAGTCACTAGGATTTTAATTTTGAGATGTCACATCCGGCTGTGAATTGAGTAACTCTTCAGACAATAGTTTTGGAAGTTTCCTTTCCTGGTTTTTCAAGGCGCTGGTGCCAAGCTTGCAATATGACTGTTCACAGCTGGCGCTGTTTTCCTTAATCGCGAATGTCTCCAGCCAACCCATGTCTGAACATTGCAATGTATTTTTCATTCACAAATGGTCAACATAAATAATTTCGAACTGATATTATAAGCACTCAGCGACACCTAATGGGGGAGTGGGGGATTTGCTCCAATATATATATATATATTTGTTTTAAACATCACATCGTCCTAGAAATGGCTGAACCTTCTGCAGGACAGTAACAGTGCTTGAAAAGGAAACTGCTTTAGATAATCGGACCCAAATATCAGAAAGAGAAATGTAATTTATCAGTACATCATGAAGATTTATTTGACCTGACATGTTTTAAAGTCACTCAGTCAATCTTTAAGACAATACACTCTCTGATCTGGAGCAGATAAATTGAAAAGGCAATTTGAAATATAACAGCATAAATTCCGATTGTACTCAGTGCTGACGGACAGAACAGATGTCATTGTCGGGGAAATAAAATCAGAAAATTACATGCAATAGAGTTTAATTCCAGTTGTAGGGAAATGGGAGGAAAATAATTCTGAGGGATAGAATTAATCCCCACTTGGGGAGGGAAAGTCTAATCAAGGATAGCCAAGGATGGTTTTCTCAAAGGGAAATCATGTCACACAATTTCAACTGAATTTTTTCGAGGAGGTCACGACATGTGCAGATGCGGGCAGTGCACTTGATGTAGTCTAGTAGTTTTCAGTCAGGAATTTGAGCAGATCCCACATGGGAGGCTGATGAAGAAGGTTAGAGCCCATGGGATCAAGTCAATTTTGCAAACCTGATCTAAAATTATTTCAGAGACAGGAGGCAGTGCGTAATCGTGGAAAGTTGTTTTTTGTGACTGGAAGTCTGTGTCCAGTGGCGTTCCACAGGTATAGGTGCTGGGTCTCTTTTTGTTCGTAGTGTACACTAATGATCTAGACGTTAATGTAGGAGGTATGACAAGTACGTTTGCGAATGACACAGTCATTGGTGATATGTAAATAGTAAGGAGCAAAGCCTTAGATTACAGGGTGCTGTCGAAGGGCTGGTCAGATGGTCTGAAGAGTGGCAAATTAAATATAACCTCATAAGTTTGAGATGATGCATTTTGGGATAAGCAAAAAGGCAGGGGACGATAAAATGAATGCCTGGACCGGAGGAAGAACAGAGGATCAGAGAGGCTTTGATGTGCATGTACAAAGATCTGAGAAGACAGCAGGACATGTCGATGAGGTCGTTCAGAAGGCAGATGATGGAAACTTGACTTCATTAACCGAGAGATTTAATATGATAGCAGGGAGAATTTGATGGAGCTGTGCGCAAATACTGCTTAGTTTACAGCTGGGATGATGTGTGCAACTCTGTTCACCACACTGCAGGAAGGATCTGACTGAACGAGGGAAGGTGCAAAAGAGATTCACCAGGATGTGGATTGGCTTGGGTCTTTTCAGTCTGGAAAAGGGACTGGATTGGCTAGCGTTGTTTTGCTTGGACGAGACAAGGCTGAGTGGAGACCTGATTGATGTGAGCAAAATTATGAGTGGCATTGATAGGGTGGATAGGACAGAACTTTTCCCCTTCGCGAAGGGGTCAGTAATCAACGTGGGGCATTGATTTAAGCTTGGAGGAGGACGTTGATAGGAGATGTGAGAAAAAGCTTTTTTGCCCACAGGATGGTGGGACTCTGGAACTCACTGCCTGAAAGGGTGGTAGAGGTGGGAACCCTCACTACGTTTAAGAAGCATTTGGATGAACACTTGAAAGGCCTTAGCATACAAGGCTATGGTGCAAGTGCTGGAAAATGGGATTAAAATAAATACGTTCTTGATGGTCGGCGTGGAGACGATGGGCCGAATGGCCTCTTTCCGTGCTATGAATCTATGATTCTATTGTTAGAAATGATCAACTGAATAATATCAAATTATGGAATTTAATTTGTGTATGAACATTTTTTTTTATGGGTCTTTCCAATTTGGTTATCATCTGATGCTCTGACTCTCATCAGTGATGTGCCCCAGGTGAACCAACGTCTGGAATTAGGGGTTTCCGATTAGGTTCTTGAGGGCGATAAAATCCTACTGACCTAATTTCCTGTTGTCCCTTGACTGGCATTCTCATGTCATTTATTCGTGGCATTATCGCCCTTTATAAGTTTTGTCAATTTTATGGCTTCCTGCTAAGATACAGATGTTTTATGATATTTTCTTTTCCCAATTTAGGACAGGCGGAATATATGGTGAAACACTCATGAATGTGTGTCCTCTCAGATTATGCTTAGAGGTATATGTTCCTCTCTTCTATCTCACTTTCAGTCCAACTGAATATCTTGTTGCAAAGCTGTGCAACACGAGAATGTGGAAAATTGGAATATCTGTGCGGCAAAAAGGAATAAATGCATTGTGGTTGCATCACACCATTGTTCTAATCTGATACAATATTTTTTTTGTGTCCATGAGACAGGAGCATGATTTATTGTCCATCTCTTGTTGCCCTTCAACTGGGTGGATTGGTAGACCATTTCATAAGGCACTTTAGAGTCAACTGCAATGGGTTCAATAGAATCAAACCGTGCAGAAGAGGCCCCAAGACCCAACGAATCTGTAGTGAAGCGAGAGAAACACTTGAACTCCCACCTAATCTCACTATCCAGCACTTGGCCCATCGCCATGTCGGCAATACCAGGTAAGGAGAGTTTTCCTATCCTAAAGGGGCATCAGTGAACCAGAGGATTTTCCCAACAATCGGCAATAGTAGTCAGTAAATTCTTAATTTGAGATTATTGTTTAACTGAATTCAAATTCAAAACAACTGCGGCCGTTTTCGAACCCAGGTCCCCAAGATGTTAACTTTATTTCAGGCGTAATAGTCTCGCGATAATGTCGCTCGGCCATCCGCTCCTCTAATAATTAAATTCTGAATAATCAGGACAGAACTGGATGAGAAAATGACAAGGGATGACAAGGAAATCCAAGTGCCACAGAGATCATAAATCGAAATTCATTTCTTGCTCCATAATATTGCACTCATCCTGTTGCTCTGAAATGTACGGTAAATGAGAAATACAATCACGAACTCACTGCTGAAAATGCTGATGATATCATTGGGAATTCCATGCATCGCTGCCTGGATCCGTCTCCAATTATATAAATCATCAAACCTCTCACCCTCAAGTATTGACACACATCTGAATCTTGGACTGATATTGTCAACTGAACAGAAATCGGAGGATCATGCAGATTGCATTGAATTATGAGTTTAATATTGATCCGGATCAAGACAAAACATCGTTCTCAAGATAGAATAATTAATTGATGTTCACCCGTCTACATTTGCAAAGATAAGCTGTATACTTTCTGTGAATAACATGAGCTATACAATCAGCAGAAAAGTTTGAGAGAATCTCAGGAGAGTTTCTCAGCATTACTCAATGCTTTGTCCACAGGCGACGAACATGGCTCCAGTGGATTATCGCAAATTCAAAGTCCAATCCTTTACAGTGAACATTGGAGCCAATCGTTGGTGAATGCGCGGGAAAGTTTAGCTGTTTGAAGGGAGTCTCCTTGGCTCCATGTTTATTTCATCGTGTTCGCTGGGATTTTAGGAAATCCTCCCTCCTTCATAATGCATCATTCGGATTCTCATTTTCGACCCGCCTTCTTTTTTGATCTCTTATCCAAAGCGGCCAAATACAGGGAGGCATCGACAGGTCCACTCTGAAACATTCGCACATCATAGAATCATCATAGAGGACAATATAATCTCTGTAGGGCAAAAGGAGGCCATTCGGCCCATAAATATTTAAGATTATCCCGAACTTCAAACACGTGACATAAAATTAACGAATGATACATCTCAGAAGGAGACGTTTCGGTCAATTGAATCCGTGATTGATCTTTGAAAGAGCTATGCATTTTTTATTCATTCGTGGGACATGGGCTTCGCTGGCTTTGCACATTCCTCGTTGTCCTTGTTCAGAGGGCAGTTGAGAGTCAGCCACATTGCTGTGGCTCTGGAGTTACAAGGAGGCCAGACGAGGTAAGAATGACAGAATTCCTTCTCGAAAGAAGATATGTGAACAAGATGGATTTTTCTGACAATGGTTCCATGGTCGTTGGGAGATTTACAATTCCACATTTTGTTTTACTGAATACAGATTCAGCCATCTGCCGGCGTGGGATTAGATGGCGATCCCTTGAATCTAGATCCCAAGTTGAGTATCTGGAATAATAGTCTCGCGATAAGACCACTCGGCATCGCCTTTCATTTAGATCAGGCTTCACTTTAACTTTCCTTGTGACGTGCAGCGATGTTGTTTCCAACAAGTATTTATCCAATTCCCTTTTGAAGCTGACTGCTTCCACTGGCCTCAATCTCAATTGGACATTTGGTGGTTTAATGTTTTTATGGAAGAGTTAGACTGTAACATAGCAAGACCATAAGACGCAGGAGCAGAAGTAGGTCATTCAGCCCATCGAGTCTGCTCCGCCGTTCAATATGTTCATGACTGTTCTGATGTAACAAAAGCCAACTCCACTTTCCTGCCTTTTTCCCATAACAATTGATTCCCTTACTGATTAAGAATCTGTCTATCTCTGCCTTGGATATGCTGAGCGACCCAGCCCTTATAGGCTGAAATTGACTGAGATAACTTTGTGACAGAGAAGCCAAATTTGGAATGCGACTTACACATAAAACGCTAACATTTATTCAGAACACTGGTGTAGGTTGCCTCTCAATCTGATTAATAGTCAACAGCCAATCCGATTACCATGTTTGCACATGTGTCATGTTGAAGATGGCCTGACTAGCGTCTCAGCATTTATCCTCTCAAGGCCCTTCAGAATCATACACCCATCAAGTCTGCATGGATACTCTGGCAGTGTATCTTAGTAAGAAGTCTCACAACACCAGGTTAAAGTCCAACAGGTTTATTTGGTAGCAAATACCAAAAGCTGTCGGAGCACTGCTCCTTCGTCAGATGGAGTGGAAATGTGCTCTCAAACAGTGCAAACAGACACAAAATCAAGTTGCAGAATACTGATTAGAATGCGAATCCCTACAAACAGTTTGCACTGTTTGAGAGCACATTTCCACTCCATGTGACGAAGGAGCAGTGCTTCGAAAGCTTATGGTATTTGCTGCCAAATAAACCTGTTGGACTTTAACCTGGTGTTGTGAGACTTCTTACTGTGTTCACCCCAGTCCAACGCCGGCATCTCCACATCAGTGTATCTTACCCAGACCTTCTGTCCCACCCTATCCCCGTAATCCCACACAATTGCCATGGCTAATCCATCTAAACTACACATCTTCGGATATTAAGGGACCATAGAAACGACATCTGGGAGGAAACCGGAGCACCCAGACGAAACCCACGCAGATACGGGGAGAACATGCAAACTCCATACAGACAGCCACCCAAGGAATTGAACTCGGGTTCCTGGCGCTGTGAGGCAGCAGTGCTAACCACTGTTCTATTGTGCCCCCTTTGATCACTGTGTTTCGGCAAATCGGCACAAGTCAAAAATCTTGGAACCATTGATCCACAGGACAGATACGGCATAGAATTCGGCCATTCCCCCATCATGTCTGTGCCGGCCAGAAAATGCTCTGTCTCTTCTAATCCCACTGTCGATCACCCAATCTGTAGCCCTGTACATTACAGCATATTACATACAGATTCAGATCCCTTTTTTCGTAATTAAAATTTCCACCATCAAACCCAACAATGAATTTCAAAACCAACCACTGTGCATTTACTTTCTGTCTTTCGTGAGCTGCCTAAACTCCTAATCGTTGAAATCATAGAAACCCCACAGTGCAGAAGGAGGCCACTTGTTGAAATTGTATTCACTGAATTTAACCTAGTAACTTTGGCTGCGCCTTTCGAAACATCCCATGAGGAAACAAAAATGTTAAAATTGTTAAATTGTTACATTTTTAGATGTTTGTTGAGGTAGCAAATATTGTCCAGAACACGAGAGTGAACTCTGCAACACATGCACACAGTCAGAGTCATTCTCACTCCCAACCACACAGACTCAGAAACTCTTGCACATTAAAACGCAGAGACAAACACATATACACACACACTCTTACAAACACAGCCACACACACAGATAACCACACAGTGTCAAAGGAAGATACACGCAGTCACGCACACGTTCACTCATACATATTCTCCCTCAAACACAGTCCCTCTCTTTCTCTCAGACTATCTCCTGCTCTCTCTCAGGTATACACACCCACCCACTCACACAAATACATGATCCCACACCGACACAGAGAGAGATACAAAGATAATCTCTCACACACACAAGCACAGACCGACACATATAGAGAGATACACAGAAAAAGAATCTCTCTCTGTCTCACACACACGTACACAATCTCACACCGACATATCAGAGATACACAGATACTCTCTCACACACACCAGCTCACACCGACACATACAGAGAGATGCATAGACATAGAATCTTTCTCCCTCACCCACACACAAATACACAATTTCACACTGACAACTGACGGAAGATAGACAGAGAATCTCACACACAAAGACACACGCACACACACTACATCGTTGTGTATTAACAACACATAACATTTTTTGATTTCTCGATAAAAGAAACTACCATGGCTTTGGACATTCTAATTCCAGCAATTAGATCATTTCCAAGTTTGTGCAGTTTGGAGGAAACTGGAAGCTGAGTGAGGGAGAACGAGATTATCCGCAGAGATAAAGAAAATGAAAAATAGCTGAAATCTGGCAATCTACAAAAGAAGTTGCTGAAAATCCACAGAAAAGTCTGACTGAGGTTTTCTAACCGGACCATTAACTAAATTGCTGTCGGATCAGTTGCAAGTGGTCCAGAGGTACAAATTCTGATAACAGTGTGTGGTCAAATATGATTTGATTCACATTTAGATACTTCAGACAGTGAGCTGGTCTCTGATAGCCGCATGAAATATCCATAGAATCATAGAATCATAGAAACCCTACAGTGCAGGAGGAGGCCATTCGGCCCATCGAGTCTGCACCGACCACAATCCCACCCAGGCCCTACCCCCACATAGTTACCCGCTAATCCCTCTAACCTATGCATCTGAGGACTCTAAGGGGCAATTTTTAACATGGCCAATCAACCTAACCCGCACATCCTTGGACTGTGGGAGGAAACCGGAGCACCCGGAGGAAATCCACGCAGACACGAGGAGAATGTGCAAACTCCACACAGACAGTGACCCGAGCCGGGAATGGAACCCGGGACCCTGGAGCTGTGAAGCAGCAGTGCTAACCACTGTGCTACTGTGCGGCCCAGTATTGGACATCTTGCACCTTATTCCACAATCCAGCAATTTTCTGTCCAGCATTAAACTATTTGCAAAGCACTTACCTGAAATGCACCGTCTTGTGTTCGCATCCCATATGATTGCTGATAGTCGTCTGAATAACAAAGTGGAAAGTTGCTATATAAATCCAATTCTGCTCGGGCTAAGCGATAATTGAATTGAGACACAGCGCATAAATGATGCCCTGTTGCACCAATGGCCCTAATACATCAATTGGCCGGACGCCACAATGGATGTCAATGCAAAGAAGTCTCCAAAGTCCGCCAGTGTTGTCCTAATACATACACGGTCCCTCAATACGTCAATTGTCAAGCAATACTTCAATGGCTCTCAATCCGCCAATAGATGGACAAGGCATATCTGCCCCGCCTGCCTTCTGTTGCGCATTTTAATTGGACTGGCCATGCTGGACTGTCCCTTCGTGTCCAAAGGTGTGAGGGTTCGATGGATTGGCCATGCTAAATTGCTCATTAGTATCCAAAGATATGCGTTTTTGGTGGATTTGCCATGAAGAATTGTCTCTTAGTCTCCGAAGATCTGCAATTTAGTTGGCTTGGCCATGCTGAATTGTCCCTTATTGTCCAAAGGTGTGCAGGTTAAGTGGATTGGCCAAGCTATACTGGCTCTACATGCTCAAGCAAAATGGATTGGCCATGCTGAATTGCTCCTTAGTGTCCACAGATGTGCAGGTTAGATGGATTGGCTATTCCGAATTGCCCCTTCGTGTCAAAAGCTTTGTCATTTGCCCCTTTGCGTCAGGGGCTACGGGGATAGGAGCTGGCTGGGGTTGTTGTCAGCGAAGGCAAGATGGGATGACTGGCCTCCTTCTGCAGTGTAAGGATTGTATTATATTTCTGTTGAATTATATTGAATCTGTGCCAACATTGGCATGCAACATACGCATCTTTCTCTCTCTCCGTCCCCCGCAGTGTGCTGCCTTTCTCAAGCTAAAACAGGATAAGGAAATGAAAAGTATTAAACAAGTGTTACATTCGGCAAATCCTGGTCGGGAACCAGAAATATTTGACTCAATTTTAAAATATGGGACATTTTGAATTATGGCATTGGAATCAGTGGTGGAGTTGAACTGGGGTTAACACTGCTGTAGTAAATTGGGTTTAATACAGAGATAATATTTAAGATGAATTTTGAACATGGCTCAGTTACTCACCTTTCATTGCCGGCTTGCTTAGCCCATTCTCCTGAAACAATACACAACGATCAGCAATATAAAACTAAGAGAATCACATTGGATCAACAACAATGATATTATCACTCCAAAACATTATTCCTCTCCTGATTTGCCGCACTTCCAAATCCAGATGGAAAGAAGGATCCAGAGGAGAATCGGGATCACCAGGAAAGTTAAGACAATGTGATGTTCCAGACTGCACCATCCTTAAGAGGGCAAAAATTCGAAACTGCTGCTGGGTCAAATCGTTAATTCTGGTTCTGTAAGATGGAAAACTGAATGCAGACACAGTAACCACTGCCCCTTGACATTCAATGCTGTTATCATCACTGAATCCCCCACTTAAACACAATGGCTGCAAGAGCATGTTTGAGGCTGGGAATCCTGCGAAGGGCAATTCACCACCTGACGCCCAAAGCCAATCCACTATCTACAAAGCACAAGTCAGAGGTGTGATGGATTAATCCCCACTTGTCTTGTTGGGTGCAGCTTCAACAACACTCAAGAGCCTTGACACCATCCAGGACAAAGGAGCCTGCTTGATTGGCACGATATCCACTCCTTCCACCACTCGACATTCAGAAACAGCAGTGTGCCATCCACAGTATGTACTGCATCAATTCACCAAAGATCCTGAGACAGAATCTGCCAAACCCACGACCATTTCCATCCAGAAGGAGAAGGACAGGAGATATCCGGGAGCACCGCTGCCACCTACATATTCCCCTCCAGGCCACTCACTATCCTAACTTGGAAACATATCGCCGTTCCATCGCAGTTGCTCAGTCAAGATTCTATAATTTCCTCCCGACCAGCTCTGTGGGTCAACCCACAGCACGGGGATTGCAGCGTTTAAAGAATGCAGCTCACCATCACCTTCTCAGAAACAACAAGACATGGGCAATAAATGCTGGCCTAGCCAGTGGCCCTCGTGTCCCACGAATGAATTTAGAAAACGGTTAAAAAGTGGAAACATTAAAATAACCAAAACAGGGAATCGTTAGCAACCCACCGATGTACAAGATGGAATGAGTGATATTATGTTTGCAAGTCGGGATCCATAATCTGACAGGCCTGTCATGAAAGCTCCACATTCACCGTGCATGATAAAAGCTTCACACTAACACTTATTTGAAAACTGAATCTTATAATTATACAGGCCCACAGTATCCGTACGCTGTCTTTGAAAGATCTATTGGAATCGTGCTATTCTGTCTAATTTTCCCTCACAACACTGCACATTTCTCACCAACGAGTCCACATGCAACTCCAGTTGTGAAATGTATTGTTATACATGCTTCCATTGGCCTTGGAATCCTGGTCCAGATCACAAGATCAAACATATAATAATCTATACATTCAAATTCTGTGAACCTTAAGCTTCTGCGATTGGATTACAGGTATCAGGAATTAAAAATTAAAAAGGCACCACATGGAAACAAAGGATTGTGAAGTGAGATTCTGGGAAATTGATCTGAGGCCTGAGAAAAAAAAAAATTCTTGTTTGTTCTCTGAACGCAACGCGCCTCCACGGTACGACTGACCCCCAACTCAATCCCAAAATCCATTCTCTGAAAAGGGCATGCAAGAAGATTCAATAATTACTTTCAACAGGGAAACAGAGAAGTTTAAGTTGTCGAGTGGTGTCACAAGTAGGCTTACATTAACATGGCAATGAAGTCAGTGTGAAAATCCCCCAAACGCCACACTCCAGCGCCTGTTCAGGTGCACTGAAGGAGAATGTTGCATAACAAATGCACCTCGACAACAAGTCTTTCGGTCTGTTACAGGTAACTGGTGCACCGGGATGAAACGCACGAGAACGTGCAGACTCTGCACAGGCAATGACCCGAGCCTGGAATTGAACTGCGGTACATGGCACTGTGAGACAGCAGTGCTAACCTTTGTGCAGTGCCGGATTCAGACTTGGTGAGGCCATAAGCTATATCAAGCTTGGAGGTCCCTTGTTAAAACTTTACACCCAAAGGTCTCACAAATGTGCGTACCACAACAGGACCTTGGGTTGCCACAAATAATTGAAAACATAATTATGCCTTTTAATTATTTAATAGCATGGTATTTAAAGTGAAAAATACAAATTATTTTCAAATGAATGCATTTACTGATTACACACTTATCATTTGGCTGGCTTGATCTCTCTCATAGATTTTGGGAATTTCGGTATGTTTTTCTCAGTTGCTCTTCAAGCTGGTGCTTTCTTTTTCTTTTCTGGGATCCGCTCTTAAATGTTCTCTTCTTTGTAAACCTTCTGAAATTTTGTGAGGCCGCTGCGGATTGTGAGGCCCTAAGCTAAAGATTGTTTAGCTTATGCCTAAATCCGGCACTGCCACTGTGCCACCGAGCTGCCCATATTGTGACTTGACGGGCAAATGTTTCATGTTTTCAGTTTATTTATTATTAATGCTGATATTAACACTGCAATGAAGTTACTAGGAAATTCCCCTAGATCTAGTATCGTGGTAACGTAGTTGCAATTGGATGATTCAACCAGGTAATTCACAATCTTTAGTTTCTTCGTATCTGGTGCATTGCCCCAACTGATTAGGAGGTGAATTCAAATTTGAATAAACTGAAGGTCGGTAAGTCCCCTGGGCCAGATGAAATGTATCCTAGGATTCTTTGGGACGCAAGGGATGAGATTGCAGAGCCTTTGGCGTTGATCTTTGGGTCCTCGCTGTCCACGGGGATGGTGTCAGAGGACTGGAGAATGGCGAATGTTGTTCCTCTGTTTAAGAAAGGGAATAGAAATGACCCTGGTAATTATAGACCGGTTAGTCTTACTTCGGTGGTTGGTAAATTGATGGAAAAGGTCCTTAGAGATGGGATTTACGACCATTTAGAAAGATGCGGATTAATCCGGGATAGTCAGCACGGATTCGTGAAGGGCAAGTCGTGCCTCACAAATTTGATTGAATTTTTTGAGGAGGTAACTAAGTGTGTTGATGAAGGTAGGGTAGTTGATGTCATATACATGGATTTTAGTAAGGCGTTTGATAAGGTCCCCCGTGGTCGGCATATGATGAAAGTGAGGAGGTGTGGGATAGAGGGAAAGTTGGCCGATTGGATAGGTAACTGGCTGTCTGATCGAAGACAGAGGGTGGTGGTCGATGAAAAATTTTCGGATTGGAGGCAGGTTGCTAGCGGAGTGCTGCAGGGATCAGTGCTTGGTCCTCTGCTCTTTGTGATTTTTATTAATGACTTAGAGGAGGGGGCTGAAGGGTGGATCAGTAAATTTGCTGATGACACCAAGATTGGTGGAGTAGTGGATGAGGTGGGGGGCTGTTTTAGGCTGCAAAGAGACATAGATAGGATGCAAAGCTGGGCTGAAAAATGGCAAATCGAGTTTAACCCTGATAAATGTGAGGTGATTCATTTTGGTAGGACTAATTTAAATGTGGATTACAGGGCCAAAGGTAGGGTTCTGAAGACTGTGGAGGAACAGAGAGATCTTGGGGTCCATATCCACAGATCTCTAAAGGTTGCCACTCAAGTGGATGAAGCTGTGAAGAAGGCCTATACTGTGTTAGCTTTTATTAACAGGGGTTTGGAGTTTCAGAGCCGTGGGGTAATGCTGCAACTGTACAGGACCTTGGTGAGACCACATTTGGATTATTGTGTGCAGTTCTGGTCACCTCACTATAAGAAGGATGTGGAAGCGCTGGAAAGAGTGCAGAGGAGATTGACCAGGATGCTGCCTGGTTTGGAGGGTAGGTCTTATGAGGAAAGGTTGTGGGAGCTAGGGCTCTTCTGTCTGGAGCAGAGGAGGCTGAGGGGAGGGTTAATAGAGGTTTATAAAATGATGACGGGGATAGATATAGTGAACGTTCAAAGACTATTTCCTCGGGTGGATGGAGCTATTACAAGGGGGCATAACTATAGGGTTCGTGGTGGGAGATACAGGAAGGATATCAGAGGTAGGTTCTTTACGCAGAGAGTGGTTGGGGTGTGGAATGGACTGCCTGCTGTGATAGAGGAGTCAGACACTTCAGGAACATTTAAGCGGTTATTGGATAGGCACATGGAGCACGCCAGAATGATAGGGAGTGGGGTAGCTTGATTTTGGTTTCAGATAAAGCTCTGCACAACATCGTGGGCCGAAGGGCCTGTTCTGTGCTGTACTGTTCTACGTTCTATCATTGTGGAAATTAAGAACTCACCTGTCCCCGTCTCTGCTGCTTTGGAGAACGACACACCCTTTCTCCAGTATTTCCCTGGAATTCCCATTTGAACAATGCAAGTACAGACAGCGCCGCTTCTCCAAATGTCCCCTGACACGATGGCATGAGTTCTGATGCTGTCGATCCCGTCCTCCTCCATTGTCCCGTAATCAGTCGATCCCTCAGTGACCAGGCCCGAAATATTCCAGAAAATAGCAATCTGGTTGGAATAAACTCCGTTGACCAAACACACTAAAGGCACTGTATCATTCAAACCCATCTCACCGAGCGGGCCAAATACCAGCACAGCCATCTCGGTGTTGGTACTTTCTGGCCAGAGTGGGACGGAGTTAACAATTAATTTACACCAAATCGCAATGCTGTGCACAATCTGAATTTAGTACACTTGCTCGCTTACTTCCAACCAGGAGTGTGAGAATGTTCCGGAACGGTGCAGTCCCAGAATTATGGGAACAGCAGCAGGAACCCGAGTCATTCGTCTGGACATTGCGAATTTTCAGAATCAAATAATTTTGCAGTCGGCCCCAGTACAGGACGTAGTGTTTATTCTTACTCGAGCTTCACACAAACGTTGTTTGTACCAAGCACAGTAAGACACCAAATATAATTCAGGATTCTTATAGTAGGACAATTCCACCGTCTGGCCCACTTCCACTGTCATTGTGAAGGGGATTTGAGACAGATGTGACTCGGATTCTGCAACTGGAGAAATTATTGTTACATTCGCACCGATTTTGAAATAACTGAAGCCGCCCCTTCCAAATAATCGCCTGCATTTAAAGTTTATTTATTATTGTCATAAGCAGGTTTACATTAACACTGAAATGAAGTAACGGCGCCAATCCCCGAGTCGCCATATTGCTTCGCCTGTTCGTTTGCACCAAGGGAGAATGTAACATGACCAATGAACCAAGCCAGCACGTCTTTCAGACGGTGGGAGGCAAACGGAGCACCCGGAGGTAACCCATGCAGACACGGGGAGAATGTGCAGACTCCACACAGTGACCCGAGCGGGGAATTGAAACTATGTCCCTGGCGCTGTGACGAGGCCATGCGAACCACTATGCCACCATGCCGCTCAATCTCATAGAATCATAGATGTTTACAGCATGGAAAAACGCCCTTCAGCCCAACTAGTTCATGCCGCTCTTCTATTTTTACACACCGAAGCCATCCCAATTGCCCGCATTTGGCCCATATTCCTCTACCCAACTTAGCCATGTAACTATCTAAATGCTTTTTAAAAGAGAAAATTGTACCCGCCTCTGCTACTATCTCTGGGAGCTTGTTCCAGACACTCACCACCCTCTGCGTGAAGAAAATGCCCCTCTCGACACTTTTGTATCTCTCCCCTCTCACCTTAAACCTATGCCCTCGAGTTTTAGACTCCCCTACCTTTGGGAAAAGACATTGAATGCCAAGCTAATCTGTGACCCTTATTATTCTATGGACCTCTATAAGATCACCCCTCAGCCTCCTACGCTCCATTGAAAAAAAGTCCCAATCTACCCAGCCTCTCCTTATAACTCAAACAATCAAGTCCCGGCAGCCTCCGAGTAAATCTTTTCGACGCTCTTTCTGGTTTAATAATATCCTTTCTATAATAATGTGTCCAGAACTGCACAGAGTATTCCAAGTGTGGCCTTACCACTGTCTTGTACAACTTGAAAAAGACGTCCCAACTCCTGTATTCAATGTTCAGATCGATGAAATCAAGCATGCCGAATGTCTTCTTCATCACTCTGTCCACCTGTGACTCCACTTTCAAGGAGCTAGATCACTTGTTCTGTAACTCTCCCCAACGCCTTACATTACATGAGTAAGTCCTGCCGTGGTTCAATCTACCAAAATGCATCACCCCGTATTTTTCTAAATTAAACTCCATCTGCCATTCGTCAGCCCACTAGCCCAATTGATCAAGATCGCGTTGCAATCGGCAATAACTTTCTTCACTGTCCTCTATGCCACCAATCTTGGTGTCATCTGCAATCTTGCTAACCATGCCTCCTACATTCTCATCCAAATCATTAATATAAATGACAAATAACAGTGGACCCAGCACTGATCCCTGAGGCAAACTATTGTTATTATTCTTTGTGATCATTGTTGGTTAGGTTTATTCTTCAGTTTAAATTAGAAACATAGAAAACTGCAGCACAAAACAGGCCCTTCGGCCCCACAAGTTGTGCCGAACATATCCCTACCTTTTAGGCCTACCTATAACCCTCCATCCTATTCAGTCCCATGTACTCATCCAGGAGTCTCTTAAAAGACCCTATTGAGTTTGCCTCCACCACCACTGATGGCAGCCGATTCCACCCACCTACCACCCTCTGTGTGAAACACTTCCCCCTAACATCTCCCCCGTACCTACCCCCCAGCACCTTAAACCTGTGTCCTCTCGTAGCAGCCATTTCCACCCTGGGAAAAAGCCTCTGAGAGTCCACCCGATCTATGCATCTCAACATCTTATATACCTCTATTAGGTCTCCTCTCATCCTACGACTCTCCAAGGAGAAAAGACCGAGCTCCCTCAGCCTATCCTCATAAGGCATGCCACTCAATCCAGGCAACGTCCTTGTAAATCGCCTCTGCACCCTTTCAATCTTTTCCATATCCTTCCAGTAATGAGGCGACCAGAACTGAGCACAGTACTCCAAGTGGGGTCTGACGAGGGTCTTATATAGCTGCATCATTATCCCTGGACTCCTAAACTCAATCTCTCGATTGATAAAGGCCAGCACACCATACGCCTACGTAACCACCTCCTCCACCTGCGGGCCGATTTTAGAGTCCTATGGACCCGGACCCCAAGGTCCTTCTGATCCTCTCCCGTACTAAGAGTCTTTCCCTTTATATTGTACTCCCTCATCCCATTTGATCTGCCAAAATGGACCACGACGCATTAATCTGGGTTGAAGTCCATCTGCCACTTCTCCGCCCAGTCTTGCATCGGGCGGCACGGTAGCACAGTGGTTAGCACTGCTGTTTCACAGCTCCAGCTCCAGAGACCTGGGTTCGATTCCCGGCTTGGGTCACTGTCTGTGTGGAGTTTGCACATTCTCTTCGTGTCTGCGTGGGTTTCCTCCGGGTGCTCTGGTTTCCTCCCACAGTCCAAAGATGTGCGGGTTAGGTTGATTGGCCATGCTAAAATTGCCCTTAGTGTCCTGAGATGCATAGGTTAGAGGGATTCGTGGGTAAAATATGTAGTGGTATGGGAGTAGGGCCTGGGTGGGATTGTGGTTGGTGCAGACTCGATGGGCCGAATGGCCTCTTTCTGTGCTGTAGGGTTTCTATGAACTATGTCCCTCTGTAACTTCTGACATCCCTCCAGACTATCCACAACCCCACCAACCTTCGTGTCGTCGGCAAACTTACCAACCCATCCCTCCACTTCCTCATCCAGGTCATTTATGAAAATGACAAACAGCAAGGGTCCCAGAACAGATCCCTGGGGCACACCACATGTGACCGACCTCCATTTAGAAAAATACCCATCTATACACACTCTCTGCCTCCTTTGGGCAAGCCAGTTCTGAATCCACAGGGCAGCAGCTTTGCTTTGTGGTTGGAACGAGTAAATTAATGATTTGATCAGGTCAAATTCATTCGCCTGATCACTGGCTCACGTTTTCAGCTTGGAAAACTCTCCTGCTGGTTTATAAAACTGTTTCCTCTTAAAATTCCCTCCCGCCTCTTACTCAAAGTGAAACCGCAGTGCTGCAAAATGAGTATCACAGCTAAGGAGTCGTTCGTCATCTTGATAGAGTTTTCCTTGTATTCCGTCTCACTGGATTTCTTCTGTTTACAGAATGGTTGCAGACTGACCTGGTGTGAGTCGTATTAAGTTGGGCCTTTTCAGATTCGGTGGAAACTATGCCGAGCTCAGCTGTGGAAATGGTGACACCATTGTGGTGAAGTGTTTGGGTGAATACAACAGTCGTTTGACACACCTCACTGTTTGTGTGACACAACATTTATTGCCCATTCTTAGCTGCCGGAGGAAAGTTGAGAGCCAATCACAATTCTCTGGCTCTCAAGTCGCATGTAGGCAATACCAGGTAAGGGCGGCAGATTTCCTTCCCGAAAGTACATTTGTTCACTACATGGTTTCTTCCCCGACAAACGACAATGGCTTCATGATCGTCACCATGTTCTTAATTCCTGATTTTTTTTTATTGAATTCAAATTCCATCATCTGCCGCAGTGGGATTCGAAACCGTGTCCCCAGAACATTTGCTGAGTTTCTGTATTAATAGTCTAGCGATAATACCACTGGGCCATTGCCTCCCCATAAATGTAAAACCAGCACTGAGATGGTGCTGCTGATCCAATTTTTAACATATCTATTCTGTCACCTCCCAGCCTTGTGTTCTTGACTAAAAAGAGTCCCAGCCTGCTTTGGCTTTCCTGTGATTTATGACATTTCTGTCCAAACATCCTTCTTAAAAATCAGAGTTGCGCCAATTCTAGTGTTGCAATTTCTCTTTGTACCATGGAAGGGCGCAGATGTGCACGCTTCGTCCAAATTCGAAACCATATCTTCTGTACAAAAATCAACTGATTGGCGTTCCAATTATTTTACCCTGCTGTTGGGTTTGCAGTTGCCCAGTGAATTGCACAAGCAACTTCATCAAAAAGAGTCGTGCGTCAAAGTGATTCACAGCAAATACACCAACAGGGCGGCACGGTATCACAATGGTTAGCACTGCTGCCTCACAGTGCAAAGGACCTGAGTTTAATTATTGGCTTGGGTCGTTGTTTATGAGGAGTCTGTACGTTCTCCCCGTGTCTGCGTGGGTTTCCACTGTGTGCACCGATTTCCTCCCACAGACCGAAAGACTTGTTAGTCTGGTTAGGTGCATTGGCTGTGCTAAATTGTCCTTCAGTGTACCCGAACAGCTACCAGGATGTGGCGATTAGGGGATTTTCACAGTAACTTCATTACAGAGTTAATATCAACCTGCTTGTGATACAAATACGTTAAAAATATCCAAATGGTTACGTGTTATCACATTGATTTGTAAACTGTGTATGAGTTTAACCTTATAGAGGTTTCTAAAATCACGAGGGGCATTGATAATTTGCATAGCCAACGACTTTTTCTCAGGGTAGGAAAGTCCAAAAATAGAGGGCATAGGTTGACGGTGAATGGAGAACGATTCTAAACAGTCCTGATGGGAAATCTCTTCACACATAGGGGAGTGGTAATGTGGAATAAGTTGCTAGAGGAAGTTGGAGAGGTGGGGATAACTGCACAAATGTGGACAGATACGCGAATGGGAAAGATTTAGAGGGATATCGGTCAAACACGGCCAATTGCGACGAGTTCAGCTGAGGAAACCTGGTCGGCATCGATGTGATGGGCCGAAGGTCCTGTTTGCATGCGGTATATATCGCTCTAGTTGTATAGTAGAATGTTCTCTGCACAACCAATCTACCCTCGGCTGCAAACCTCCTCAGTCTGCAGTTTAAACTGAGTCCCAGTGTTTGACCACTGCAGGCAACTCTGTCCATGAAGAGCCGAAACTCTTAAAACAGGAAAGCCACTGACTGCTTCTGGCTCAAACATCATTTTCTACTTCAAGCACGAGGTGGTTAAGTGGTCAGAATCTTGACCAGCCATCTGCACCCCTCAGTGCGCTTTGCACAGACGCGAATGTGCTGTGTGCCCACGCAGCAAGCAGCCACGGTCACAGGTAATGCGCCTCTTTGCTGTTGAGCACCCTCTCTGCTGCGGCCTCTACTGACTCCCATCTTCAAGATCAAGCATTTCTACAGAATAGACGCTCAGTTTGGTTCAACAGGCTCTGCTCATTTCGGAACCCATTTTGTCAGTAATCCCTTCCACCAGACTCTTCACGTTCAGATTAATGTATTCGTTCATGTTGGGACTAATCCTGGTGCCTGTTCGGCTACAGCGGTTGAGTGGAATCGTACTGTGTAATATCTACGTACGCACATGCTAACAAATCAACGAGATTGCTATCTGCTGGAAATCGGTGGCAGGAGCAGAGGGGACATGGGAATACGACAACCTCCAATTGCCCTCCCGACCGCACACCATACTGACTGTATTGCTGTGGTTAGTACTGCTGCCTCACAGCACCCAGGACCCGGGTTCCATTCCCGGCTGGGGTCACTGTCTGTGCAGACTCTGCACGTTCTCCCCATGTCTGCGTGGGTTTGTTCTGTGTGCTCTGGATTCTTCACACTGTACGAAAGTCGTGGGAGGAATGGTGACGTGCATTTGCGACGCTAAATTCTCCCTCAGTGTACCTGGACAGGCGTCGGAGAGTGGCAACAACGAGATTTTCACAGTAACTTCATTGCAGTGTTAATGTAAGCCTACTTGCGACATTAATGCATAAAAATAAATCACTCGCTTCTGTCTCGAAAATTGCATTCTTGACCATTCTCCTGAAGATATCGTGATATGGGTTTTGATTTTCTCTTCTGATCGTGCATGTTGATCCTTTTCCACATCTGTCACAGTGACCCAAGTTCTACTTTTTACCGTCATGAGGTATTAGTTTCTCACAGAGGCTGGTCGGGAGAGGTTATTCAAGTTGTTTTTTAATAGTGTCACAAGTAATCTTAAATAAACACTGTCATTAAGTTACTTTATAAATCCCCTAGTAGCCACACTCTGGCGCCTGTTTGGCTGCACTGGGGAATAATTTAGCATGAACAATGCACCTAACCAGAAAGACGTTTGGTTTTTGGGGGGCAACTGTGGAACTTGGCGGAAATCCGCATAGACATGGGGAGAACATGCAAAGTCTACACAGACACTCAACCTGGTCAAGATGCTTTATGAGAGAGCCGCTGCAGATTCGATGGGCCCAATTGCCTCATTATGCAGTGCAGGAGTGTATGTATGCATGTAGCACCTTGCCGCATCCTGAGCAGGTGTAATATTCTGAGGAAATCACATGGAGATTTACTGATAAAGTTCAGAATGAAACCAATCGCTCCCCTAATGGCTGGGTGAAAGAGTTTCCTTTTTGTATATATGTTCAGGGAGACAGAAGAACTTCAGACAATCGCTGCAGGTGATAAATTATTCGGACAAAAATCCGTGTGCTGTGCTATGCAAAATTCAAAACGAGTACCAACCCTATTTTGGAAATCAGCCAATCATTTTTACAGTTGGGAGGAGCAATGGTGGCATTTCTTCGCATAATGTCCATCGTCTGGCAAAGGCCTCCATGAGGAACAGAGTCGCGCAGAATTCTCGCCGATAAGAATTTCCCTTCCCTCTCCTTTCCGAAGATACCTTACTTTGTCTATTTGATTTAAATAAATGACTTGTCGTCATGAATCAAAGACGGACACCCCTCCCAGCATGGGGACGAGGCCAGAGTTTGGCATCGAAAGGGAAAAGGGGAAGGGAAAAGGGAGAACGCAATATTTGATTGCAGCGGCCTGGATGATAGATAAATGCATGGGTAGAGTTGGATCGGCACCGTGTGGTCTGGACGAGAATCTGAAACTACAACATTGAGTTTAACATTTCAAACAATGTTAAATAAATACTTCATTCCTTCTCCATCAGGCGATACGACCCTGGCTTTATATTAGCTCCATACTGTCTTAATTCCTCAAAAACATGGATCTTTGTCTTCAATGCTCTCAATGACTGAACACCTAGAACTCTCTGCGGAAGGGCATCCCAAAAACCCAAAGATCTGTGAATGAAGTACTTTCCCCATTCTCAGTCCTTATGCTGAGACAACGACCGCCGTGTTCCTGACCCACCACCAAGCGGCAAGCAAGTTCTCAATATTAAGCCTGAAATCCCAGCGTGAATCTTCTCACTTAACAGATATTACACCTCTGGACTGCAGCTAACGTCGACCCAATCTAATGAATCTCCCCAGATAGGACAAACATTCCCTGCCAGAAATCCATGCACAGATATCTCATCTGGAAGGCAAATGCCGTTTTCCTCGGGAAGAGAGAACTTAACGGCACTCAGTATTCCTGGCATCATTTCAATGATACCCGGTGTGTTTGCAGTACGCATTCCTTACTCTAACCATCTTAATAAACCCAACCATCGCAGTAAATCCCAACATTGAAAATGCTTTCCAAATTGCTTGGGTTATCTTGGGATGTTCATGGCTGAGCATCAAATTCAATATCCTGTTCCCCCTTCCCACACGACCCCCCCCCCAACCCACCCCCCCAACCCCCATATCTCTTGTTCGTTTTAGCTCCACGAGCTATACGCAATTTATTCTTGAAATCAGACAACGCTTTAGCCTCAACTAGATTCTGTAGTCATGAATCCCACACAATCTGGGTGAAGAAATTTCTCATCTCCTCAGTTCTGAAAGGTGTGCCCATTATCCTCAAACTGTGAGCCCTAGTTTTGCACTCTACTATATTCTGTATGAATCTCCCCTGGCTAACGCTGTTAGGATTTTGCAAGTTTCTCTGAGATCCCCACTCACTCTTCTCAACTCCAGTCAAAATAAACCTAACCGATTTAATCTCTCCTCATATGACCGACCTGACACCGCAGAAATCAGCCTAGTAACCCATCGCTGCAATCCCTCCATGGCAAGGTCAACATACAATAGACAAATAGTGCCCTCACTGAGGTTATGCGGGCGTGCAGTTCTTGCGTGGTAGATGAGTAAGTAGGGGAGGCCATGGCCGAGTGGTATTATCGTTAGACTTGTAATCCAGAAATTCAGCTAATGTTCTGGGGACGCGAGTTCGAATTCCCCCACAGCAGATGGTGGAATTTGAATTCAATAAAAAAAACATCTGGAATTAAGAATCGACTGATGACCATGAAACCATTGACGAATACTGAAAAGAAAAACATGTGGTTCACGAATGCCCTTTCGGGAAGGAAATCCGCCATCTTTAACTGGTCAGGTTTGCATGTAACTCCAGAGCCACAACAATGTGGCTGAGACTTAACTGCTCTCGGGCAACTAATGATGGGCAATAAACTCTGCCCAGCCAGTAACGTCAATGTCCCACGAATGAAGAAAAAAATAGGAATTTATCTAGAGATTAATGATCATAGAAACCCTACAGCACAGCACAGAAAGAGGCCATTCGTCCCATTGAGTCTGCAACGACCACAATCCCAAACCAGGCCCTATCCCTACAAGCCCATACATTTATCCTGCTAATCCCTCTAATCTACGCATCTCAGGGGCAAATTAGAATGGTCAATCAACCTAACCCGCACATCTTTGGACTGTGGGAGGAAACCGGAGCACCCGGAGGAAACCCACGCAGACACGAGGAGAATGTGCAAACTCCACACAGACAGTGACCCAAGCCGGGAATCGAACGCAGGTCCCTGAAGCTGTGAAGCAGCAGTGCTAACCATTGTGCTACCGTGCCGCCCGTGATGCGTCGTAATTATGTGAACGGCAATCATGTGGGCAAATCAGTATAATCCAGAAACTGCTACTTAAATAGGATTGTCTGTGAAATAAATTGATGTGTTTTCATTCCAGAAAAGTATAGAATAATCTATTTTGACTGCTAACCGATATCAAAGATGAGGGTGTGGATTATTTTTCAACTTCGAATTGAGAAACTTTCTGGATCTGTGTTTGATCAGCATGTGTCACTTATGGTACACTACAAGAAGAACAACATGAAGACCACGGCCCGAGAGGCAGCTCGGCCGCCTCCCTCCCATCCTCCCCCACCACTACCCAGACCGATCGCGGACCCATCACCCTTCCCCCCCATCGATCGCGGACCCATCGCCCTCCCCCCACTGATCCCGTCAGAGTGGCAGCGAGCCCCCTCTCCCTCCCCCCTGCGCACAGATAGCTGCAAAGTGGCAGCCACTCCTCTCCACCCTCCCCTACCCCCCCCCCCACCCCACCGCCCCTCATTGATTCCTGCGGATTGGCAACGGGCCCGTTCCCCAATTAGCCCCTCCCCAATTATCCCCTCCCAATTATCCCCTCCCCATTACTCCCTCATTAGCCCCATCCCATTAGCCCCTCACCATTAATCCCTCTCCACTGGTGACTCGCCCCTAATGGCCCCGTCCCCACTGGCACCGCCCGCATAAGCCTCGCCCCCTATCACTGCCCGCTGGGCATTGCCCAGTGCACTTACTTCCCGCTATAAAGTCGCAATTGTCAATTTCTCTTTTAAGAAACAAGCTGACTTTCTGTCATTAGTTGTTAAAGTGAAATTTGGCATTCAGACCAATGGCTCACAGGGCATTCTGCTATGTTGTATGCATTGCATGATTCTAAAGAGGATTGTTAACATGGTTACAGTGAAACATAGAAAAGAGAAGCAGGAGCAGGCCATGTGACCCTCCGAGTCTGCTCCACCATTCATTTTGATCATCATTGATAATTAAATTCAATATCCTGATCCCACTTTTCTCCAATATCCCTTCATCGGTTTAGCCCCAAGAACTATATTTAATTTCTTCTTGAAGTCACACAACGTTTTGGCCTCAACTACAATTCCACACATTCATCACTCGCTGAGTGATGAAATTTCACCTCACCTCTTATCCTCAAACCATGAATCCTGGCTATGGCCTCCCCCCATTATCGGGAACATTCTTTCTGAATCTACCCTGTCTAATCCTGTTATACTTTTATAATTTTTCATGAGATCCCCTCTCACTCTTATACACTCCAGTCAATGTAAAACGAACCTAAATAGTCTCTCCTCAGCAGACAGACATGCCACCCCAGGAAACAGCCTGGTAAACTTTTTTTGCTGCACTCCCTCCATAGCAAGGATATCCTTCCTCAAATAAGCACACAGTACTCCAGATGTAGCCTCACCAACGGCCTTCCAATTGCAGCACAACATACCTATTCCTATGCCCAAATCCTTACAATATGAAGCCAAACATGCCATTTACCTTATTTACTGCCTGCTGTGCCTACGCACTTATTTTCAGCGACTGATGCACGAGGACAACAATGTATCGGTGTGTATCCACAGCTATCAATTTACGCCCATTCAAATAATAAACTGCCTTCCTATTTTTGCTACCGAAGAGGATAACCTCACACTTGTCCAAATTATGCTGCATCTGTCATGCGTATGCCCACCTTGCCAGATGCTTCGTTGTAGAGTGGATCAGCACAACTTAACTGCAAAGTGCTTAAGGGATATGAGATGCATGTGGTCATAAGCTTCGTCAAACAGTTCGGTTTAATGATCATCTTAAGGAAAGAGAGAGGAGAAACAATTCAGGGAGAGAATTCCAGAGCTGAGGTCCGTGTCAGCTGACTACATAGCAGGCAAGTTTGTTTGTGATGGAAATTGAGGGATGTGAAGGAGATCAGAATCGATTACAGTCTTATTTCCGGTGTAGTTAGAGGGCCATGGATTTCTAAATTTCAATTCCGTTCTTGAGACTTCGGCAGATGATCCTTATCGTTACACTGTGCAATGCTGAAGCAGCACGGCACTGTTGGTGAGATGATGTTTTTAGAAGGCATTAAGGTGATGCCCCTCCTGCTACTCTCGTGCATATGTAAAAGTATAAAATGCCCCTGGATCAAAAGAGAGCAAGGGTAGGATTGTGGAGTAATATTTACCTCTTATCAAGTAGGAGGCGATGGCCTCGTGGTATTATCGTTAGACTATTAATCCAGAAATTCAGTTTATGGTCTGGATACCCAGGTTCTATTCCTTCCTGGGCAGATGCTGGAACTTGCAATTGTATTGCAGTTTGTATAGGCCACACTTGGAGTATAGCTTTCATTTCTGGTCACCACATTAGAGGATGGATGTGGAAGATTTGGAACGAGTGCAGAAGATATTTACCAGGATGCTGCCTAGATTAGAGCGTTTAAGCGATAAGGAGTGACTGTACAAACTAGGGTTGTTTACACTGGGTGGTGGGCTGAGGGGATACCGAATAGAAGTCGGTAAAATTATGAGAGGCAGAGATGGAATGAACAGTCAGAGTCTTATCCCCAGAGGTTAAATGTATAGTACCAATGCACGTCTGATGTGAGGGGGAACTTCAAAAGAGATGTGAGGGCAGGTTTTTTTACATAGTGAGTTGTAAGTTCTCGGAACGTGCTGCCAGGGTGGTTGTGAAGGCAGATACGATCGGGGCGTTTACTGTGCTTTTAGATAAGTCCATGGATATGAAAGGGACAGAATAATTTTGTGTAATGTTATGCACAAAATCGTGGGCCGAAGGGCCTGTTCGTGTGTTGTACTGCTCTAGGTTCCAATAAAAAACAATCTGAAAATAAGCATCTACAGATCATTGTTGATTGTCAAAAAAACTCACCTGCTTCACTCATGCCCTTTAGGGGGAGAAAGTCTGCCGTCCTTACTTGGTCTGACCAACATGTGACTCCAGAGCCACAGCAATGTGATTGACTTTCAACTGCCCTCCAAGGGCAACTAGTGATGGACAATAAATGCCGGCCAGCAAGCGAAACCCGTGTTCCAGGAATGAATTAAAAAAGAATAGCTGAATGCTAGCCTATCATGTCATTATCAAATGTCTGCTCTCAGGAACTTGTTCTGGGCAAATCTAATGCTGTGCACAAAAGGAGAAACGAAACTACAGTTCCAAATACGCTTCAGTTACTGGAAAGAACCATGAAACATCCTGCGCTCGTGGCTATTTCTGTATTAGTCAGGACGAAAATCATCTCACTGAAACAATGACAATCATGTCCTGTTGCAGACCACACAAAGGAAAGGGGCAGCACTAACTGCTTGGATATCAGCCCTTCAATGTCTCTGATCTGCACAGTTTTCAAATCGTATCTTTATAACAAAATTGCATAAAACAAACAGCACAGATGGAGAACATTTGGGCAATCTGCTCGGTGCTGTTGTTAATGCTCCTTGCGTGCCTCATCCTATTCTCTCTTCACATCACCCCATCAACATTTCCTTCTATTTATTTCTCACTGCAGCCTTTCTCCAACATTCCCATTTCTGCCATTCATCTCAGCCATTCCCTGTGATAGTGTGTTCCAGATTCTTCCACCTTTTCCACCTTCTTCCGTCGGGAAAACAGATAGAACAGTCTGACAACACGTACCAACAGACTCAGAGCCACCATCAGAGTTTTGAATGGACCGACATTTTAATAAGCTGATCTTTCTCAGCTGTGACTGTAATATTACATTCTGCACTCTTTCCTTCCCTTCTCGCCTGTGTGCTCTATGAACGGTATGGTTTGTCAGTACAGCAGGCAGGAAACAATACTTTTCTCCGCATGCCAATACATGTCACAATATTAAATGAAATCTATACACTCTGAACAGTATCTTTTGTCTTTCTTGCTCAAGAAACAATACTATTCACTATATATCAATACTGTTGACTGTAATAAATGAAATCAATTCAAATCGTACTGAGTCACATTCTCCCCAATCTCCTGAATTCCCTATTGCATTTTTTGGTGACTACAAGGCACAAGTTAGGAGTGCAATGAAATATTCTCCTGTTGCCTGAATGGGCGCAGCTCCAACAACTCTCAAGAAGCTTGCCACCACCCAGGACAAAGCAGCTCGCTTGATTAGCATCACAACGCCAAACATTCAATCCCTCCACGACCGGCGCTCAGTAACAACAGTGTGTACTATCTACAAGATGCATTACAGCAATTCACAAAAGATCCAAAGGCAGTACCTTCCAAACGCATGACCACTTCCATCTAGAAGGACAAGGGGCAGAAGACACATGGGGAACACAAGCACCTGCAAGATCTCCTCCAAGCCACTCAACATCCTGGTGTAGAAATATATTCATAGAAACCCTACAGTGCAGAAGGAGGCCATTCGGCCCATCGAGTCTGCACCGACCACAATCCCACCCAGGCCCTCCTCCCACATATTTTACCCGCTAATCCCTCTAACCTACACATCCCAGGACTCTAAGGGGCAATTTTTTTTTTTCAACCTGGCCAATCAACCTAACCCGCACATCTTTGGACTGTGGGAGGAAACCGGAGCACCCGGAGGAAACCCACGCAGACACGAGGAGAATGTGCAAACTCCACACAGACAGTGACCCGAGCCAGGAATCGAACCCGGGACCCTGGAGCTGTGAAGCAGCAGTGCTAACCACTGTGCTACCGTGCCGTCATTAGCAGTCGCTGGATGAAAGTCCTGAAATTCCCTCCCTGACGGCATTGTGGGCCAACCCACAGCACATGGGACGGCATCAATTCAAGAAGGTGGTTCACCACCACCTTCTCAAGGGTAACTAAGAATGGGCAACAAATGCTGGCCAGCCGCCCATGTACCACGAATGAACATTTTTAAAAAACCTTGAACTGGTGATCAATCCATTTGAAATTCTACGTCTGTCATTTCAGCAACTTCATAATTGTAAACGCCTCCTTACTATCAACTCTCAATCTTCACTTGTTTTAGAGAGAAGAGCTCCAGCCTATTCAATGTTCATTGATGGTTAGAAGACATCAGTTCTGACATAAAATTTGGGAAGTATTTAGAACAACATTTCCATCAGCTCTGTATCCTTACCAGATTTGGATATATCGTACTCTGTACTCCAAGTCTGGTCTCACCGATATGGGTGGGTATGGTGGGTATTTTGCAAAACATGCTGAGTGCGTGCCAGAACTTGGACCTGTAGTATACAGGAAAACCAGAGAGAGCTTTCTACCTAGGTTCTATTTTCTAACGCCAATCGTGTATTTATTAATAAACACAGAACAGTATTCACTCTGCATATTTCACAACTCCTTCACAAAGACAGGACAATAAGAATTTGTCAGTACAATCCGTTTGGGGATTCAGAGTCCCACCGGCTGGATCAACTAAAATGAGCGTCCTCGGCTTCTGAGCGTTGTTCCATCTCTTCCAGGGTGAGATATCCTTGATAAATTCAGATCGAGTGGATAAGGATTTCGATATTGTACATAAAGAGATACTATTTCCACCGAGAGTCAGTAACCAGAGAGACACAGATTGAAGGAAATCGGCACAAATAACATATTAGGAGATGGAAAGAATGATCTTAAACACATGATTGCGAAATGGGAGGCGCTGCTTAAAAGGGCGGGGGAAGGAGATTCAGTAAGAACATTCAGAACGGAGATTTGGATAAATACTTGAAGGGGAAAAAATTTGCAGAGAGAGAGGGGAAACAAGAAGACAGGGAGGGGTCTAATTAGAGAAATCTGTCAAAGGTGCAGCAGAGGCACGAGGAGTGGAATGGTCTCCAATTGTGCTGTGCAGTGAAATAATGTGTAAATCGGCTCACACGTTCAACTTGAAGCAAAACAAATACAGATAACCAAGGGGCAAATGTTGTGTGTCAATCCATATGAATTAATGAAACGAAAACTAAGCCGATTGAGAATCATAGAATGCCTACAGCTTATAAAGAGACTGTTCGGCCCGACGAGCCTGCACTGACAACCAGTTAATCTCAAAACCCAATGTATTTACCCTGATAATCTCGCAAACACTCAGGGATTTAAGTAATTTAGCATGGTCAATCTCCCTAACCTACACGTCTTTGGATACTAAAGGGCAATTTAGCATGGCCAATCTATCTAACCTGCACTTCGTTGGACACTAAGGGCAATGCAGAATGACCAATCCACTTAACGTGCTCATCTTTGGACACTAAGGACCAATTTAGCATGGCTAATCCACCTAACGTGCACATCGGCGGATACTGAGGGGCAATTTCGCATGGTCATTCCACTTACTCTACACATTTTGGGTCACTGAGGGGCAATTTAGCATGGTCAATCCACCAAATCTTCACAACTTTGGACACTACGAGGCAATTTAGCACGGGCAATCTACCTATCCATGCATCTTTGGACTTTAAGGAGCACTTTAGCAAGGCCAATCCACCGAGCCTACACATTTTGAGACACGAAGTGGCAATTTAACATGGCTAATCAATCTAACCCGTACATCTTTGGAGTGTGGGGGAAAACCGGAACACACCAGAGGAAACCCACACAGACACGGGGAAAACGTGCACACTCCACGCAGACACTCGCCCAAAGCCAGCATTGAACCCAGAGCCCGGGTTCAATGTCATCTGTCCGGGGATAAATAATGTGAGTAGCCTCCATTGGCAATACGGGTATTTGGACACCGAAGGGCTTTTTCAATTAGAATGTTAGACCAAATCACCAACTCTGCATAAAAGATAAGCGCCCAAAGTTAACAGAGAAGAAGAAATGAAGGATAGATGAGAGAAAATAATCGCTGAAAAATTTTGCTTTTTAGAAGTTCATTAATTTATTATATTCACAAATATCTGGAAATAAGTATCTACTGATGATAATTAATCCATTCTCCATTGTCGGAAAAACTATCTGGTTCAGTAATGAATTTTAGGCAATGAAATCTGCCCTACATGTGACTCCACAACTATAGCAATGTGCTTGAATCTCAATTGCCCTCCAAGGGTAACTAGGGATGGGTAATAAATGCTGACCAGCCAGCGACGCCCATGTCCCACGAATGAATAATAAGAAAAAAAGAGTTCCCATTCGTTCACCCGAGTGCTTAAACCAGATTTACGGGAGTATGGAGTCGGATTCCACCTTCAGAATGTGAGCATGAAAACGGCGCACTCAACGCCACAATCAACGCGATTTTAATTGTGCAGCCCTCGTCTTTGAGAAAGAAAAATCCCTATCGGCCTATCTTCTTTGGTTGGGGGAATGTTCTATACCCTGACATGACACTCGTTTTCTCTCTATTTCCCAGTTTCAGTGTCTCAGTCCATCATGCCCCAGTCTCCGCCGGTTCAGACACTTGCGGTGGGGAGTCATGTTAAACTCAGCTGTCACGTCCGGGTCTTAGGTACTGGTTTCGTATTCTGGTACAGACAGACGGACTCAGTGACATGAGTCTGGTTTACACCACGAGCAAGCACCTCCGAGCGGCGGGGAGGTTTTCCAATGAGATTTCTGATAAAGAGGAAAATTATTCACTGATCATTGCGGATACCCGGAGAAACGATTCTGGAATGTATTACTGTGCAATGCCCAGTTGCACGATCAGAGCATTAATATTCGGAAACGGCTCCAAGTGAGTGATTACAGGTACATTTGTTTTTCATTAAAATGACATAGTAAAACCATTTAATACGTTTCCTGTTCCAATTGTTAAAGTTTAAAGTTTTTTTTCATGAGTGTCACAAGTTGCCTACATAAATAATGCAATAAATATACGATGAAAATCCCCTAGTTAATGGGTTCACCGTTTTATTGACCGGATTTAGAAATCAAAGCAGAAATCATAGAAACCCTACAGTACAGAAAGAGGCCATTCGGCCCATCGAGTCTGCACCGACCAGAAACCCACCCACGCCCTATCCCCATATCCCGACATATTTTACCCGCTAATCCCTCTAATCTACGCATCCCAGAATACTAAGGGGCAATTTTAGCACGGCCAATCAACCTAACCCGCACATCTTTGGACTGTGGGAGGAAATCGGAGCACCCGGATGAAACCCATGCAGACACGAGGAGAATGTGCAACCTCCACACAGGCAGTGACCCAAGCCGGGAATCGAACCCAGGTCCCTGGAGCTGTGAACCAGCATTGCTAACCACTGTGCGACCGTGCCACCACGGTAGCGGATTCGACCACCATATTCCTCCTCACTCCACCGCTGGATGAGACCCCCGCCGTGAAAAGGGTTCCGTTGTTGTGTTCGGTCAGAGGTATGTCTCCCGGTTCTTTTTCTGTCAGCTGGAATGTTGCCGGGCGGGATACCGATGGTCAGTCCGATTCCGGGACAATGGAACCGGATGTGACCTATACCATCAGGAGTTACATCAGCCTTTTGGCGGAAACCTGGATCAGCGGCGCTCGCTGTACGTGCACCGTTCATATCAACTCTGGTGATCATCTGAGAACACAAGAACATAAGCAATAGGAGCAGAAGTAGGCCATCTTGCCCCTCAAGCCTGCTCCGCCATTCAATAAGATCATGGCTGATCTGATGGTGGTTCAGTTCCACTTACCCGCCCACTCACCATCACCCTTCGTTCCCTTCATGGTTTAAAATCTATCTATCTGTGACTTAAACACATTTAACGAGGTAGCCTCTACTGCTTCATTGGGAGAGAATTCCAAAGAATCACTATCCTAAGGGAGAAGAAGTTCCTCCTCAACTCTGTTCTACGTTGACCCCCCGTACTTTGAGGCTATGCCCCGTAGTTCTTGTTTCCATTGTAAGTGGAAATAACCTCGCTGCTTTTACCCTCTCTCGCCCCTTCATAATCTTACATGTCTCTATGAGATCTCCCCTCAACCTTCTAAACTCCAATGAGTACAGGCCCAGTCTACTCAATCGCTCCTCATAAGCTAACCCCCTCATCTCTGGAATCAACCTGGTGAACCTTCTCTGTACCCCCTCCAAAGCTAATATATCCTTTCTTAAATAAGGTGACCAAAATTGTACACAGTACTCTAGGTGTGACCTCACCAGTACCCTGTGCATTTGCAGCATGACCTCCCTGCTTTTATACTCCATCCTACTCACGATAATGGCCAACATTCCATTTGCCTTCTGTATTACCTGCTGCACCTGCAAACTGAGTTTTTGTGCTTCATGCACAAGGACCTCCAGGTCCCTCTGCGCAGTAGCATGTTGTAATTTTTCACCGTTTAAATAATAGTCCATTTTACTATTATTTCTCCCAAAGTAGGTAACCTCACACTTACCAACGTTATATTCCATCTGCCAGATCCTTGCCCACTCACTTAGCCTACCGAAATCTCTCTGCAGACTCTCTGTGTCCTCCACGCAATTTGCTTTGCCACTCATTTTTGTGCCATCCACAAACTTTGTTACCTAAACTCGGTCCCCGCTTCCAGATCGTCGATGTATATGGTAAATAGTTGAGGCCCCAGCACCAATCCCTGCGGCACACCACGAGTCACTGATTGCCAACTGGAAAAGCACCCATTTGTTCTGACTCTCTGCTTTCTGTCAGATAGCCAATCCTCAATCCACGCTAACACTTTACCCCCAACTCTGTGTACCATTATCTTGCAGCAACTTTTGTGAGGCACCTTATCGAATGACTTCTGGAAATCTGAATATACCACATCCACCGGTTCCCCTCTGTCAACCGCACTCGTTATATCCTCAAGAAATACCAGTAAAATAGTCAAGCATGACTTTCACTTCATGAATCCATGCTGCATCTGCTTCATTGACCCATTTTTTTCCAGGTGTCCTGGTATTTCTTCCTTAATGATAGATTCCAGCATTTTCCCAACGACGGATGTTAAGCTAACCGGCCTGTAGTTACCTTCCCTTTGTCTACCTCCTTTTTTAAACAGTGGCGTTACATTAGCTGTTTTGCAATCAGCTGGCACCTCCCAGAGTCCAGTGAATTTTGCTACATTACAACGAATGCATTTGCTATTACGTATGCCGTTTCTTTTAGTTCCCTGGGATGCATTCCATCTGGACCAGGGGACTTGTCTACTTTTAGTCGCATTAGCCTACCCAGCACTACCTCTTGCGTAATAGTGATCGTTTTAAGGTCCTTACCCCCTACAGTCCCATGACCGTCAATTATTGGTACGCTATTTCTGTCCTCCACTGTGTACACATGCAGGAACAACACATCACTTTACCCTCCATCCTTATTTTATTTGCTTTTTTAAAAAATATTTAAAAACTAAAAATGAAACCTATCCTTCCATGCCCGTTTCCGCCGAAGCCCGATGAGCCAAAGCCCTTCAGCCCTCACTCTGCTACCTCCTCTCCCCACCGCCCGGTAATGACGCTGCCCGCTGGATAGTGTGGCCTACCTTTTAAACCTCCCGCGCGCTTCAAAAAAAAATAAAGATTTCCTTCCCAGGTGACCCCGCGGCCGGCCTACTTCTGTTTTTCCCTTAAACTAGGAAAAAAGAAACCCCGCGAAAAAGTAAGGAAAATAAAGTCAATCCCTTACCTTTTTACTCCAGCCACAAAACGCTCCATTCTGCCTTGCTCCGGTCGAACAATCTTCTGAGTGAAAGTGTCTCATCTCAGGAGGTAGACATCCACAACGATCGCTCAGGAATCTAATTAGTGCTCGCGTGAGGCTTTACTGAGAGCGGTCCTTTAAAATTGCAAGTGTCTTTATTTCCGATTTTGCCTGGGTGCGTGGCAATTGACGGCATGGTGGCACAATGGTTAGCACTGCCGCCTCACAGGGCCAGAGACCCAGGTTCAATTCCAGCCTCGGGTCACTGTCTGTGTGGAGTCTGCACGTTCACCCCGTGTCTGCGTGGGTTTCCTCCGGGTCCTCCGGTTTCCTCCAACAGTCTGAAGATTAGTTGGATTGGCCATGCTACATTAGTCCCAAAGATATGTGGGTTAGGTGGATTGGCCATGCCAAATCGCCCCTTAGTGTCAGAGGGGTTAACAGTGTAAATAGATGGGGTTATCGTATCATCAGGCATGGGTGGCATTGTTGTCAGTGCATGGTCACTGGGCCGAATGGTTTTCTTCTGCGCTGTAGGGTTTCTATGATTCTATAAATCCAATTCATCATTCATCTGTCACAGGCCACTCCAAGAATCAGTGCTTCCCTTTTTGAAACTGTATCTCCTCTTTTCTGTACCTCAGAGAGTTGTGGAGGTTCCGTCAGTGAGATAGCGTTGTGGGTAGCGGTGGATTAATGGGTTTTGGTTACAGGCGGGAAGCTGGAGCTCCTGTAAAATATGAACCATGATGTTATTGCATAGCGAAGAGACCTGCAGGGGCGCAGTGGCCTGCTACTGCATCTATTCACTGTGTTCTTCTGTCTGAATAGGCAATACTGACACAGTTGGAAGTCAATGATTTGGAAACGTGTGAAGTTGAAACGTGTCATTACGTTACTGAGCCATTTTATATCAACATGCTTGTAGTCATTCATTTATCCCTTCATATACCTACTTCTCCTCGTCTCAGTTCATACTTTGATCCGAAATATGTTCTCTAACTCCCTACCTGTTTATCTTTGTGCTATTGATGACACACCCATCCCTGTCTCCTCTCTCAATCCATGGAATTATGTCCCAGAAAAAGCTATTTTTCTCTGTCAGTATGTCAGACAGACATAGAGAGACGGAGACACAATGAGACAGAGAGAGGTGGAGAGAGGGAGGTGGAGATACAGAGAGAGTGACACAGAGAGAGAGAGAGTTTCTCGCGTTGTCTCTCTCTCTGCCTCTCTCTCTATCTCTCTGTCTCTCTTTGTATTTCTCTCTCTCCATCTATCTCTCTATCTCTCGCCCTCTCACTCTCTCTCTCTCTCTCTCTCTCTGCCACTCTCTGTCTCTCTCTATCTCCACCTCCCCCCTCCCCCCCCCCATCCCCTCAGTCTCTCTCGCTCCCTCTCTCTCACTCTCAGTCTCTCTCGGTCTCTCTCTTGATTCTTTTAGTAATGGCTGTATCACTGCCTCGCCCTTCTCTCTCCTAGTTGCATTGTTCTCCATCTAAATATCGACCTCTGTCCCTTCATGTGAATCTATTGCTCTGTGTTTCTTTTTTCTCTCTTTTACCATGTCTGTTTCACGCGATCACAGTCTACCACTCTTTCTCTATTTCTAGCGGAGTTGAACAATTTTGTTCACGTCCTCCTCTGTCCATATTCCAATTCGTGTCCCTTTTAGACAGAGTAATATCAAATTTCCGTTCTATTTATGAATATCACCTTCTGTCAATCTGTCTCTCTATTTCTCGTCTTATTTCAAGGTTGTCTGTCGGAACTGCTTCTCTCCCTCGGTCTCTGTCTCGTTCTCGTTACCTCTGTTCCTCTTTCTCTCTCTCGCTATCCATGCAAATCTCTCCTAATGCAGGAGAAGCTACCTTTTCTCTCTGTCAGTCAGTGTTTTCGTCGCACCCTCTGCATTTCCCTCTCTTGCCCTCTCCCTCTCTCGCTTTCTCTCTCGCTGTCTTTCTCTCTGCCTCTTTCTATTGATTATTCCAGTGAACTTTCTCTCTCGTTTTCCTCTCTCAGTTGCATGGTGCTCCACTGAAACATCGATTTCTGTCTTTCCATTTTCCTGTGGCTCTACCTCACTTCTATCTTTCTCCATATCAATTTCTCGCGATTATGCCCCCCCCCCTATTTGTTTCTGTTTTTCTATCCGATTCTGAACGATTCTATATACCTTTTCAGTCTATCTCTCCATTTGTGTGGTGTTTCACCGGAGTTCCACAAGAATTCTGTTACATCTCTGGAGCTCTCCCTTTGCAATCTATCTTTTTATATCACTCGTATTCTATAGGCTCCCTATGAGATATCTGTCAATTATCTTTCCATCTCTCTTTCTCGCTCTCTTTCACCTATTTCCACCCACACTGTGTCCTGTTGAAAACGTGCCATACAAGATCCCTGCTCTATTAAGTGATAGTAACATCGTGGAGAGGCCATGGCCTAGTTGTATTCATCCAGTTATTAATCCAGGCTAGTCCGTTAATCCAGAAATTCAACTAATATCCTGGGGACCCGGTGCGAATACCGCCACGGCAGCTGGTGGACTTTGAAATCAACAGGAAACACGTGGAAAGAAGAATCGACTGATGACCATGAAAACATGGCGGATTGTTGAACAAACTCATCTGGTTCACTAATGTCCTTCAGGAAAGGAAATCAGCCGTTCTTACCTGGTCTGGCCTACATGTGACTCCAGAGCCTCAGCAATGTGGTTGACGCTGGGCTGCCCTTCAAGGACAACTAGGGGTGCGCAATAAATTCTGGCCAGTCAGCATGTCCCATGATTGATATTTAAAAAAGTATTGACAAAACCTCTTTCCATTCTCGGATGAAATTAGACAGGCATAGTTGAAAAAATCCTTCACTTGTCTAATCATTTCGACAATTCATTATTTGAAGTGAAATTTATTTTTCCATTTGCAGATTCTCTGCACCTGATCAAAAGCATTTTCCTGCTTTCCGGGGCTTCGTCGGATGTGACACTTCTCCTTCTGGGATCGGCTCTTGTGGCCGGGAGATGGGGCTTCAGGAACCGGCAGAGAGGTAGCGATAGTTGGGAGATGCTTTGATTTTTCGCGCTCTCAATTCGTCCATTGTGAACGTTATTATTGACACCTTGAGCGGGTTCAGAGTGAAATATGGCCATTTAGACTCAAGTTAAATCCTCTTTCTAACAGGCACGGCGAACAGTGCCGAGGAACTGCCAGGTTACGGAGCAGACAAACAGCATCGAGGTGAATGAATGGAATTATTATTGCCATTACAAACGGATGTTTTTCTGAAAACATTAAACCAAGGGTTAGAATTTATGATATAAAGAAGAAATGATGGAAAACGTCAGCAAGTCCAGCAACATCTGTGGAGGGGCCAAAAGTAAGTCGAGTCTCATAGAATAATAGAATCCTCCCTATGTCCCCTGGTGACTGACCATTCAACTAAGGGGAAAGCTGCTCATTAACCATTCTGTCCATGTCCCTCATAATCCCGTACACCTCAATCAGGTCATCCCTCAGAATCCTCTGCTCCAAGGAAAACAACACAAGCCGACCCAACCTCTCTTCATAACTTAATTTTTCCATCCCAGGCAACATCCTGCTGAATCTCCTCTGCACCCCCTCCACTGCAATCGCATTATTCCTATAACGTGGCAATCAAAACTGCACACAGTAATCTAACTATGGCCTCACCAAAGTTCTATGCAACTCCAACGTGACCTTGCAGCTTTTGTAATCTGAGCCTCGGCTGAAAAAGGCAAGTGGCCCATATGCCGTTTTCACCAACCTACTAAGATGTCCGTCTGATTCAGAGATCATAGAAACCCTACAGTGCAGACGGAGGCCATTCGGCCCATCGAGTCTGCACCGACCACAATCCCACCTGGGCCCGTAACCCCAAATATTTACCCGCTAATCCTCTAACGTGCGCATTCCAGGACATTAAGACGTAATTTAGCATTGTCAATACACCTAATCCGCACATGTTTGGACTGTAGGAGCAAACTGGAGCACCCGGAGGAAACTACGCAGACACTGGGAGAACGTGCAAACTCCACACAGACAGTGACCCAAGCCGGGAATCGAACCCGGGTCCCTGGTGCTGTGAGGCAGCAGTGCTTATCACTGGGCCACCGTGCCAATCGGTGGACTAACGAGTCTTTTGTTCCACAGAACTTCCTAGTGTCACGCCGTTCACTGACAATTTTCTTGCCAAATTACTCCTTCCAAAGTGTACCACCACACAATTTTCAGAGTTATATTCCATCTGGCACTTGTGTTCCCTTTTGATCATTCCACCTGTATAAGTCCTCTTCAATGATTTTTGAAAATCACATTTTTTATGTTTGTCGAGAAAGCTTTGCATCGTGCTCACTACAACATAGTACAAAGTAGGTTTGCGCAGCCTATCGTATAGAAGATTTTAAAATCAACACATTGAGATGATTTTTATGGTTACACGATTCGTTAGGGCAGGGAGAGAAAAAACTGTGTGCTCTCTTCGGGAAGGGAAAGCCCAGACAAGGAGGCAGAGCATGAAAATGAAAACCAAAGCGTTCAGCGGTGAGCTGGGGAAGCACTTCCTTATACAGAGGAGTGGAATTCTGGAAAAAAACTCCACCGAAAAGGCGTTGCGAGCAGTGGGCAATTGGAACTGATGTGGATAGTTTATTGTCAGGGAGTGAATTAAGGGTTCAAGGAACAAAGTGAGTATGTGAGTATTCTGCCGATCAGCCATGATCTGTATTAGGGCACGGTGGCACAGCGGTTAGCACTGCCGCCTCACTGCTCCAGGGACCCGGGTTCAATTCTGGCCTGAGGTGACTGGCAGTGTGGAGTTTGCTCGTTCTCCCTGTGCCTGCGTGGGTTTCATCTGGGTGTTCTGGTTTCCCGTCACAGTAAAAAGATGTGTATGTTAGGTGGATCGGCCATGCTCAATTGCCCGTTAGTGTGTCAAAATGTGCGGATTAGGGGGATTAGAGAGTTTTACATGTGGGATTACGAGGATAGGGTCTCAGTACAATACTCGTTTGGAGAGGTAGTGCAGACTCGGTGGCCCGAATGTTGAAATTGGATGTGTCATATGTCATAGTCCAAAGATGTATAGATTAGATGGATTTGTCATGCCAAAATGTCCCTTAGTGTCCGTGGTTGGGGGATTCGTGTGCTAAATTAACCCTTAGTGTCCAATGATGTGCAGGTGAGGTGGGCTGGCCATGCTAAATTACCCATTAAAGTCCAATTTATGTGTAGGTTAGATGGCGTAGCCATCCTAAATTGTCCCTATTGTCCAAAGTTTGTAAATTAGGTGGATTAGACATTGTAAATTATCTCGTGGAGTCCAAAGACGTGTAGGTTATATGGTTTAGCCGTCCTAAATTGCCCTGTGGTGTCCAATGATGTGTGGATTAGCTGGATTGTCCATAACAAATTGTCCCATAGTAGAACATAGAACATAGAACATAGAACATTACAGCGCAGAACAGGCCCTTCGGCCCACGATGTTGCACCGACCAGTTCAAAAAAAACTGTGACCCTCCAACCTAAACCAATTTCTTTTCGTCCATGAACCTATCTACGGATCTCTTAAACGCCGCCAAACTAGGCGCATTTACTACTGATGCTGGCAGGGCATTCCAATCCCTCACCACCCTCTGGGTAAAGAACCTACCCCTGACATCGGTTCTATAACTACCCCCCCTCAATTTAAAGCCATGCCCCCTCGTGCTGGATTTCTCCATCAGAGGAAAAAGGCTATCACTATCCACCCTATCTAAACCTCTAATCATCTTATATGTTTCAATAAGATCCCCTCTTAGCCGCCGCCTTTCCAGCGAAAACAATCCCAAATCCCTCAGCCTCTCCTCATAGGATCTCCCCTCCATACCAGGCAACATCCTGGTAAACCTCCTCTGCACCCTCTCGAAAGCCTCCACATCCTTCCTGTAATGTGGGGACCAGAACTGCACACAGTACTCCAAGTGCGGCCGCACCAGAGTTGTGTACAGTTGCAACATAACGCTACGACTCCTAAATTCAATCCCCCTACCAATAAACGCCAAGACACCATATGCCTTCTTAACAACCTTATCTACTTGATTCCCAACTTTCAGGGATCTATGCACACATACACCTAGATCCCTCTGCTCCTCCACACTATTCAAAGTCCTCCCGTTAGCCCTATACTCAACACATCTGTTATTCCTACCAAAGTGAATTACCTCACACTTCTCCGCATTAAACTCCATCCGCCACCTCTCGGCCCAACTTTGCAACCTGTCTAAGTCTTCCTGCAAACTACGACACCCTTCCTCACTGTCTACCACACCACCGACTTTGATGTCATCAGCAAATTTGCTAATCCACCCAACTATACCCTCATCCAGATCATTAATAAATATTACAAACAGCAGTGGCCCCAAAACAGATCCCTGAGGTACACCACTTGTAACCGCACTCCATGATGAATATTTACTATCAACCACCACCCTCTGTTTCCTATCCGCTAGCCAATTCCTGATCCAATTTCCTAGATCACCCCCAATCCCATACATCTGCATTTTCTGCAGAAGCCTACCATGGTGAACCTTATCAAACGCCTTACTAAAATCCATATATACCACGTCCACTGCCTTGCCCCCATCCACCTCCTTGGTCACTTTCTCAAAAAACTCAATAAGGTTAGTAAGGCACGACCTACCTGCCACAAAACCATGCTGACTATCACCTATCAATTCATTACTCTCCAAATAACTATAAATCCTATCCCTTATAATTTTTTCCAACATCTTGCCGACAACAGAAGTGAGACTCACCGGTCTATAATTCCCGGGGAAGTCTCTGTTCCCCTTCTTAAACAATGGGACAACATTCGCTAACCTCCAATCTTCTGGTACTATACCAGAGGCCAACGACGACCTGAAGATCAGAGCCAGAGGCTCTGCAATCACTTCTCTTGCCTCCCAGAGAATCCTTGGATAAATCCCATCCGGACCAGGGGATTTATCTATTTTCAGACCCTCCAGAATATCCTGCACATCCTCCTTATCAACTGTAATACTGTCTATTCTACTCCCTTGCAACCCAGTGTCCTCCTCAGCTATATTCATGTCCCCTTGCGTGAACACCGAAGAGAAATATTGGTTCAATGCTTCACCAATCTCCTCCGGTTCCACACATAACTTCCCTCTGCCATCTATAACTGGCCCTAAACTTGCCCTAACCAATAGTGTCCAAAGATGGGAGGATTGGCCATGTTAAGTTAGTGCTGGGTGTCCAAAGCTTTGTAAATGTTGTCGATTAGCCATGCTAAATTACCCTTTGGACTCCAAATATCTGTACATTAGATGGATTAGCCATGCTAAATTGCCCCTTAGTGTCGAAATATGTGTACGTTAGATGGATGAGCCATGTCAAATTACCCTTTCGTGTGCAAAAATGTGTAGGTTCGATGGGTTAGCTATATTAAACATGTGGAGCAACGAGCATAGGGAGTGCAGAGGGCCTAGAGATCTTTGGACACGAAGGTGCAATTTAACATGGCCCATCCACCTAACCTACACATTTCTGGACACTAAGGGGTAATTTAGCATGGCCAATCTTTGGACTCTACGGGACATTGTGTCATGCTTAATCCATCTAACCTACATAACCTAGGACCGTGATACATGGCACATGATGATCTCTGCATTCAGCTCATCGAGTCTGCACCGATTTTCCAGAGCATTGTGCCGAGACTATAGCCTCGTAACCCCCCCGTGTTAACACGCCGACCTGCACATCTTGAGACACTAAAGGGCAACTCAGCATGGCTGATCGTCTGGTAGGGAGTCGGTGCAGACTTGAATAGCTTTTCCTGCTCTTCATGGGTTTTTTGGTATCAATGGCCTGACCTATCGTTCATACTGGTGTGGATTACATTAATAACTTACTTTTCCTCCACAGATACTTTACACTCGCCTGGCCTTTAATGCGGATCCAACACCCTAACTGTAGAGTAAAGAGAGAGTGTTCGCCATATGATTCCTGCATATCTAGTGTAGAAACTTTAGCTCGTGTTGCACACGAAGGTTTGAACGTCCAACGTCCAACTTCAGGCGGATTTCTGGCTCAATTTTAACGATGGTACCCAAAATTCACTCCTAATGCCAACTGTTCTACAATGAAATAACGCTTGTGGTTCAACGTGAGCCTTTTGAGGTTTCTAATTTCCTATATCGGCGTCTGTAATTCCAGTCAGCATTTTATACAGTATGTGAGCAAAGCATAATGCAATATATTCAAACAGGGATTGAAAATCAACGGAAGCTGTGTAATTCAAGTTTCTTTAAGGGTTCAAACCAAATGTGTTCAGATTGGTCCGTTCAGCTGATTAACAAGGACATTTGTGGATTGAATGTATATGCGTTAGAAGTGAGGTTAAGAAGTGACAAGGCAGCTTAGGAACGAGCTGGGAATTATGGGTACATGAATATGAAATCTGCAGAGGTAATCGTATCCCGAGCCTTTATTCGTTGTATCCTGGTATTGGTCAATATTTCATATAGCCATAGAATCCCTACAATAGGGGGAGGAGGGCATTCGGCCGATCGAACCTGAACCAACAGCAATTCTGCCCAGGTCCTATCCCCGTTACCACACGCATTTAAACTCGTAATCCCCCGATACAATATAACATTGCCAATTAAGCAAGCGTGCATAGTTTTGGATTGTGGGAGGTGTTGCTGAATGGATTTTTAACTTTGAAATGCTGAAAGATCTTCAATCGAACAAACCTGATTTTTCGGTTAAAATTGTTTTTTTTTCACAATGCTAGGATTTCCTTGTGGCCGGTGGACTGGAATTTGTCAAAGGATAGAAAGTGTCAGATGCAACCGTTTGTCCTTGGCAGGGATGAATTCTGAACAGACCTTTGGGAGCCAGTGTCCCTGAGCTGGAGATTGGAATGTAAACAATGTGCACTAAAGGTATCTAGAGATGAAGAAGCCTGAAGTGACCAATCATAATATGGTTGGATTTGAGGCCTAATCAAATGATGCAATTTGTGTTCTGAACAATTCATTGGCAGGTTATCAATGATCTTTTGTATTTTTATGCTAAGACATAGAGCATGTTCAGAAAGGCAGTGTGAAGAACCCGGGAACCAAGCTCACAAGGAAAGCCAACATCTGGAAAGAGAAGAGGATTCTCAGTGACAAAAAAATCCTGGCCAACTTTTAATTGCATGTGGAAATCAACCTCAAGTTAAGTCCTTAAGTCCACAGATCCTTTAAGGTGACGACTCAGGTGGAGAAGGTAGTGAAGAAGGCATATGGCATGCTTGCCTTTAAAGGACGGGGCATAGAGTATAAAAGTTGGGGTCTGATGTTGCAGTTGTATAGAACGTTGGTTGGGCTGCATTTGGAATACTGCGCCCAGTTCTGGTCGCCACACTACCAGAAGGACGTGGAGGCTTTGGAGAGAGTGCAGAGGAGGTTTACCAGGATGTTGCCTGGTATGGAAGGGCTTAGTTATGAGGAGAGATTGGGTAAACTGGGGTTGTTCTCACTGGAAAGACGGTGGATGAGGGGTGACCTAATAGAGGTGTATAAAATTATGAAAGGCATAGATAGGGTGAACGGTGGGAAGCTTTTTCCTAGGTCGGTGGTGACTTTCACGAGGGGTCATAGGTTCAAGGTGAGGTGGGGGGGTGGGGGGGGTGGGGGCGGTTTAACACGGATATCAGCAGGACGTATTTTACCCAGAGGGTGGTGGGGGGCTGGAATGCACTGCCGGGCAAGGGGGTGGAGGCGGACACACTGCGAATGTTTAAGAATTATCTAGATAGCCACATGAATGGAGTGCGAATGGAGGGATGCAAAATAATGGTGTAGTTTGGACCAGGGAGCGGCACGGGCTTGGAGGGCCGAAGGGCCTGTTCCTGTGCTGTATGGTTCTTTGTTCTTTGTTCTTTGTTGTTCTTAAGTAAAGAAACAGATACTGAGAATTTGGTTTATGCATTGCAAATATTGACTGTTGTTTAAGTGGCTAAAGAATAAAGGAAATTATGTTTAATAATTTAAAATTGATTTTGAGCCTTTATTCACAACAGAGGTACGAACGCACAGGTTTGGACAGCAGAGGAAACTGGGGCACCTGGAAGAAACCCAGGCAAAGACGGGGAGAATGTGCAGACTCCTTACAGTCAGTGACCCAAGCCGGGAATCGAACCCGGTTTCCTGGCACTGTGAGGCCTCATTATTATCCACTGTGTCACTGTGCCACCCTTATATGTTTATCCCTGAAACAGCATGACCAGCATTGTATTTTCCTGTCTGATAACAGAGTTAAGTGGATTTTATATACTCGAATCTTGGAACTGTGACCATTTACAACACAGGAAGAGACCATTCTGCCCGTCACACCTGAGCCGGCTGTATGAATCTGCTTCTCAGTCGTGCATCCTAGCTATCGCCCAATGACCCTGACAATTACACAACCATTAACACGCCAACCTATTACTATTTTTTATTCCCATTAATTATTAGTATCTATACTACTGGCAAAATAAGCCAGTGTTTATGCCTTGGAGCGGTGAGGTGGCGCAGGAATTAGCACTGCTACCTCACAGCGCTGGGGTCCCGGGTTCGATTCCGGTCTCAGGTCACTGTCTTTGTGAAGTTTGCACATTCTCCCCACGTCTGTGTGGGTTTCCTCCGGGTGGTCCGGTTTCCCCCCACAGTCCAAAGATGTGAGGGTTAGGTTGATTGGCCAAGCTAAATTGACCCTCGAGTAAGGAGGATTAGCAGGGTAAATGAGGGTTACGGGAGTAGGGGCTGGGTGGGATCGTGGTCGGCAAGAACGCGATGGGGTGAATGGCCTCCTTCTGTACTGTGAAATTCTATGAAATAAGTTTGCTGGCGAAGTTAATGTTTCAAAATCGTTCACATAGTTCTTTAATCACATTGAAATTTCAGTCAACGAACGAGCAAAATAAAGATTCTGTTTCAGTAACATGATGTGACTGATTTCTGTAAATCGTTTATTCCAGGGAGAAATTAGATGACGCTCGAGGGGCTAAAGGTACCAAAGGATATTGGGGGAACGGGGGATTAGGATGTTGAATCCGATTATCAGCCATGTTCAAGCTGAGTGGTGGAACAGTCTCGAAGGGCCGAATGGCCTACTCCTGCTGCTAATTTCTATGGGTGAGATTCTCCAGCCATGCTCGATTCAAAACCGGAGATCCCACCTGAGATGAATGGACATTTGCATGTTTCCACGCCAATCACGCCCCCCCTCCCCCCCCCTCCCCCCCCCCCCCCCCCCCCCCACTGCAATTACCAGATGGGCGGGACGGCTTATGTTCCAATTTCCATGACAACTTTAATGTCAGTAATATAAGCAGATAGGTCTGGAAACCGTTGTGGTGACGATTACAGGATAATGGGGTCGGTTGTGAAAATCGGGTCTAATCAATGTTCTCGGTTGATTTCCATTACTCATGCATGGAAATATTTTTAATTGAATATCGGCGTGTTTGGCTCAAACAGAAACATTCCACACTGAAATTGCGAAGGGTATGTGGACGCACGCGTTACTATAGGCAGAATGAAAACCCCATTCTGCTCAACACCGTTCATCCATTCCACACGGTTTAACCCTGATCATCCACCAGTCCAACCATTGTCCCTTCCGTTATTTCTAAGATTTTGCCTCAGAAACCTCCAAATTCGCTGTATCTGGAGAACCATTCCCAATGCCAATCACAGTGTGTGTGATGGTCGTGTTGATATCAGTCCTTAACTCGCCTTTCAATATGTCGAGCCACTGAGTTTGCAAGAACATAGGAGGAGGCCACTCAGCCCCTCAACGAGTTTGTTGTGCCATGGCTGATCTGTGCGTAAATTCCATTCATTTGGCATGAATTTGTAACCCTCTATCCACTTACCGAAGAACAATCATGTATCTCAATTTTGCTAGTTTGAATTGACCCGCAGCATCACCAGATATTTGTGGATGAGAGTTCCGGATTTTAATTTTAAATTCAAGTTTATTTATTGTTGTCACAAGTAGGCTTACATTCACACTGTAATGAAGTTACGGTGAAAATCCGCCAGTCGCCACACTCTGGCGCCTGTTCGGCCCCACCGCGGGAGAATTTAGGACAGTCAACGCACCTAGCAAGCACGTCTTTCAGACTGTGAGAAGAAACCGGAAAACCCAGAGGAAACTCATGCAGTCACGGGGAGAACGTACAAAGTCTGCACAGATAGTGACTGGGAATCTAACCTGACCCCAGATCCAACGGCCAAGGATTTTTCAGTCGCCTCGCTACCAGAAGTCACCCAGGCATACTTTGATCTAACTGTTCACAAGTGAGGACTTGGCAGCGAGGCATCCGAGGGGGAGCTCGGAGATAAGGGGGCGTGTCTGACTCAAAGGGGCCAACTCTGGTTGTACCCGGAGGGAAGAGAGACCTTGTGATTGAGAAGCCCTATTTTATCGTTTCCTTTGCCTCTGTCCACTGATGCTGTCAGACCTGATGAGATTTTCTGGCATTTTCTGTTTTGTTTCACCCTCCCCCCACCCCTGCCTTGCTCTCTACTCACCCCTTCCGCACAGAGAGGATATATGTTTGCTCTGTCGAACCCCTCGCACTATTCAGTCTTTTTAAACAATTTGATCCATTTTACTCCTTAATATTCTAAAGTCAGCCACAACTTGCAGTTCCATAAGTCGTTGGTGAGGCCGCAGTTAGAGTATTTAGTACAGTTTTGTCACCCTGTGATAGGAAAGACATTGGTAAACTGCGAATAGTTCACAGAAGATTTACAAGGATATTTCGTGGACTAGTGGGGATTAGTTATGAGGAGGGGTTGGCCAGGTTCGGACTTTATTCTTTGGAAAGTGTGGGCTGACCTTATTCAGATGTATAAAATCATGAGTGGCATAGAGAGGAAGAACGTGTGCAGTCTTTTTCCCAGGGTAGGGGAATTGAAAACTAGGGGCCACAAGCTGGAGGCGAGAGGGGAAAGGCTTTAGAGGGACTTGAGGGGAAACTTCTTCACACAGGATATGGGATGAGCTGCCAGAGAAAGTGGTTGAGGCAGGATCAATAGCAACTTTTTAAAAATAAGCATTTGGATAAGTACATGGATGGGGAAGTGTTAGAGGGATATGGGCCAAATGTGGGCAATTGGGACTAAATGGGAGGACACCACGGTCGGCATGGACCGGCTGGGCAAAAGGGTGGGTTTCCACGCTGTATTGCTCTATGACCCTATGACTCTATGATCAATATTTCGTGATCTTGCTCGACATTTTCCAAGTCTCTCTATTCCTCAGTTGTTTCTGCATCATTTTACGGGTTCTGGTTGTACCTTGCAGCACGCCCAGGGCTGAAATATCATCACAGTGCCATGGGGTGCCTCTGGGCTTAATTTAAAATTAATCATCAATCAGCTTGAGACTGTTTGACAGTTAATGAGCCCTCAAATCATGCAACTAACTTTGATTCCAATTGATAACGACACATTCATTGGTCTTAATGACGGGAATGGTGCTGATCTCAATTATTTCTCAGAAAAAGAAGGTAAAATTATAAGTTGAAGTGATATCCTCAAAGTTCATTCCTGGATTGGCCTGTGATTTTAACTGATTTTCCGACATTTCATGTATCGCTAGGTACCTGAGTGATACCGGATGTCCAATGAAGTAACTTGAAGAACGCAAGGTGCAACTGTTTGCTGGCGTGTGTTTGTTTCTGTGAGTGTGTGTTTGCGTGTGTGTATGGCGGGGGGGGGGGGGGACGGGGACGTGGGGGGAGGGGAGGGGGCGGGGGGTGGAGGGGTGGTGCGTGGGCGATAAACACATAAAACTCGTTCAGATGTACACATTCCTGGACAAGAATTCACTAGGCCGTGTTCCAGTCCTCCAGCGAAAAATAATGTCTAAAGGTGATGGCACAGTGGTTAACACTGCTGCCTAAGATCGCCAGAGACCTGGGTTCCATTCCAGTCTTATTGACTGTGTGCAGTTTGCGTGTTCTACCCGTGACTGCGTTTGTTTCCTCCGGGTGTTCCGATTTCCTCCCACAATGTCCAAAGATATGCATGTTAGGCGTATTGGCCATGTGAATTCCCCTTAGTGCCCACAGATGTGCAGGTTAGGTGGACCGCCAATACTAAATTGCCCCTTCGTGTCCCAAGATGTGCACGTTGGGTGGATTGGCCATACTGAATTGCCCATTAGTGTCCCAAGATGTGTAGGTTAGATGAAATTGGCCATGGGAAATTTCCCCTTACTGTCCAAGGATGCGCAGGTTCGGGGCATTGGTCATCCGAAATTGTCCCTTTGTGTCCAGGATGTGCAGGTTAGGTTGATTGACCATGTTAAATTGCACTTTAGAGTCCAAGGATGTGTAGGTTAAGTGGATTGGCCATGCTAAATTGTCCCTCAGTGTCCACAAATGTGCAGGTTAGGTGAATTGGCTATGCTAAGTAGTCAGCTAGTGTCCAATGATGTGTTTGTTAGGGGGATTGGCCATGTCTAATTGCCCCGTAGTGGCCGATGATGTGTAAGTTAGGGTCTTTAGCGGGGTTAGCATGTGGATGTCTCAGGGCCTGCTTCGCATGTTATCTTCGGCAGTCGGCACTGTCTCGATGGGCTGTATGGCCTCCTTCTGCAGTGTAGGGAGTCTACGAGCTCATAAACAGATTGCAATCTCTGAAAGGATCAGTCGGGACTTGTTGGGAGAGAAAGAGGGACGGATAATAGCTCCTAATGATATCAGCCGGGATTACAAGAGGAATTTGTTCACCCAGCGAGTGGGGAGAATGTGAGAGTAACTCCAACAGTGAGTGCTTTAGCCGATCAGGAGATAGGCATGTACGCAAGTAGCTGGATAAACCAATGAAGGCAGAAGGAATAAAATGATATGATGGTGGGGTGGAATGAAGTGGGGATGTGAGGAGATTCCTGGGAAGAATAACCAGTAGCCAAACGCTAATGCGTCGCTGATCGAGAGGAATAGTTACAAGAAGAAGGGGTGGACAGGGAGACAGATATCAGGTGAAACAAATACTTACACATCAATTTCTTGTGCTACCTTTGTTCATTGTGCTACGCTATTTTTGAGAACGGAACATTTTCGGAATGATATAAATATAGCCCAAATTAGGGTGATATCCCCAGTGCCCAGGGGAATGCAATAAGCATTAAGGTTGTTGAGTTCAACTACATTGCCTTTGCACTTCAATTTGAAACAGTATTGACGTGCACTGTCTTTCACCAGTGTTTAACACAGAACTGCGACGTGCTTCTCTTTGCGGCCTGAGATGTGGGTCGGCTTCTGAACGATAAACAGGAAACGCTGAGACAAAATCTCCAGTGCGCTAGTTCCAAACACTGTACGTCGTCTCTGCAAAACGTATGTGTAAAGTTTATTTATTCGTGTCATATAAGTCGGCTTGCAATTAAGCTGATATGAAAAAAATGCAATTAACACTGCAACTAAGTTACTGTGAAACTCTGCTAATCGCCACACTCCGTTTCCTGTTCTGGTATACTGAGCGATAATTTAGCATGCCAATGCACCTAACCAGCCTTTCTTTCGGTATGTGGGAGGAAACCGGAGCACCCGGAGGAAACGCACACAGGCGAGGTGAGAACGTGCAATCTACACACAGACAGTATCTCAAGCCAGGACTCGAACCCAGTGCCTGGCGCTGTGAGGCAGCAATGCTAACAACTGTGCCATCGTTACTCATCCCTTCACCAGCGACTCACTGTCATCGTACTGTGTAGGATCTACAAACGTGCATGGTAACAATTAGGCAAGATTGGTTTCTGCTGGAAATTGGTGACAGAATCGGAAGGGACATGCAAACACAACAACCTCCATTTACCCTCCCGACCACATCCCACACTGCCTCTGGACTGTATTGCTGTTGTCAGCACTGCTGCTTCAAAGCGCCAGGAACGCAGGATAGATTGCTAGCCTTGGGCCACTGTCGCTGCGGAGTCTGCACGTTCTCCCCCGTGTCTGCATGGGTTTCCTCCGTGTTCTCTGATAATAAGTAAACTTTAAACAGCTGAAGGTCGAGCACAAATCCCCTCCCCTTGGAACACCGGAAGTTACATGCTGAAAATGATGAATTTGTGTCTCATCCCTGTTTCAGTCTCATTCAATCTTCTTTTCATAGAACCATAGAATCCCTGCAGTGCAGAAGGAGGCCATTCAGCCCATACATCTGCAACTGAACCAGGCTCATCCACAACCCTATGTCAAACATAAATCAAAATAAATTGTCCAAACATCTGACCTCCGAATTGACGTGCGAGGAAAAGCTCCTGACTGGAGTAAATATATTGACTTTGACCACCTGTGGGGAGGGTCCATCACAAGCTTCTATCAACAGGAACCACCCCTGACATTATTGTTCAATTAGGGCTGGAAAATCATAAAAGGAATGTAAGGAAACTGGACTGTTTGGTTAATGGGAAATTAAATGGGCTGATTCCTCGCAAGTCATTTTTGAGATCCTCTGCTCCTCTAACTTCAATGCAATGCCCCCAGCACGTTACAGTAAATTTCAGTGAAACGAGATCCAAAATGTTGTCGAACTTGTTGTCAGGCAAGAATCAGTATCGTTCAAAATTAGAAAGCTCCTGAGTTCGACTTCATAGAAACATAGAAGATAGGAGAAGGAGGTGGCCATTCATTACGATCATGGCTGATCATCCAGCTCAATAGTCGAATCCAGCTTTTTCCCCAGGACCTTTGATCCCATTCGCCCAAGTGCTATAACCAGCCGCCTCTTGAATACCTTCAATATTTTGGCATCAACTACTTCCAATGGTAATGAACTCCACAGGCTCACCACTCTTTGGGTGAAGAAATATCTCCTCACTTCCGTTCTAACTGGTCAACCGTGAATCCTCCGATTGTGACCCCTGGGTCTGGACTCCCCCACCATCGGGAATATCCTCCCTGCATCCACCCTGTCTAGATCTCAGTACGTTAAATATCCTTTAAGAATCATAGATATGTTAAACAGAAGGCGGCCATTCATCCCATCCTTTCCATACTAGCCCGAGGAAACACAGGTGCCCATTCTAATCCCATTTTCGGACACGCAGCCCACAGACCTGTAGCTTACAGCACTTAAGGTGCTGATCCAGTTACGTTTCAAAAGCGTTTAGGGTCACTGCCTCCACCACCAACTGGGGCAGTGAATTCCAGACACCCACCACCCTCTGCATGAAACAATTCTGCATTTTGTCCCCTCTATAGTTACTACCACTTATGCTGAATCTGGGTCCCCGGTTCTCGAATTGTCCACCAAGGGAAATAACTTTAGCTTGTCCACGCTATCTCTTTCCCTCATAATATTGTACACGTCAATGTACACATCAAAAGTGGTACCCCGCACCACCTTTGGAGATCATCATACAATAGGATCACTGCTCCAATGTAGAAAGACCTGAAACAAATCTACACGCAACAAGCGAGACATCCATCACCAGACTGCCTTTTATTCCTCTCCCGGATGGAATTTGAGGCAATCTGCATCATTTCACACTCTATCTCAGACAGTTCCAAGACCCAATCCCTCCCCCAGAATGAGGCCATAGTCGAAGCTTATTGTCGGGTCAGGGGGAGTGCAGCATGGTCAGAGGTGCCATCCATTGAATACAATTTTAAATCTGCCCTCTGGTGAGTGCACGCGATGCCCAAATGAAACCAGAAACCTTATGAAGAGCTGTTCCTGGTGCTTAATGTTCCGAAAATAAATGCCCTGGTTCCTAATTCTGTTGTGGAGATGCCGGCGTTGGACTGGGGTAAACACAGTAAGAAGTCTTACAACACCAGGTCAAAGTCCAATAAACCTGCTGGACTTACTTGGACTTTAATCTGGTGTTGTAGACTTCTTACTGTCCTAATTATGACGCAGATTATGTGATCTTGACGGGCGGACTGTCTCCCGACTTTTCCCGAGCAACTTCGGTTCTATAAGCCGCGCTTTTTCACTTGGACTGTAGACGAGTACCATACCCACGCATATCCTCTTCTCTCGCCGCTGAAGTTCTGGGATGAGTATAACCACAGTTTGAGAGGCGTCCACCATTAAGATTCATAACGTGCTATTTCCACACTTGGGCTGCAGGTTGAATTTTAGATTAATAGAATCCCTTTCATGCAGAAGAAGCCATTTAGACCATAAGACCATAAAACATAGGAGCAGAAATAGGCCACTGGGCCCATCCAGTCTGCTCCACCATTCAATCATGGCTGATATTTTTCTCATCTCCATTCTCCTGCCTTTTCCTCTGATCCCCTTATTGATCAAGAACCTATCTTTCTTTGTCTTAAAGGCACTCAATAACCTGGCCTCCACAGCCTTCTGCAGCATTAGAGGTTCACCACTTTCTGGCTGAAGAAATTCCTCCTCATCTCTGTTTTAAAGGATCATCACTTTAGCCTGAGTTTGTGCACTCTGGTTCTTGTTTTTCCTACTAGTGGAAACATCCTCTCCACGTCCACTCTATCCAGGACTCGTAATATCTTGTAAGTTTCAATAAGATCCCCCTCATCCTTCTGAACCCAAACAAGCATGGAGGGCGGTCACAAGTGGAGTGCCCCAGGGATCTGTTCTGGGATCCTTGCTCTTTGTGATTTTTATAAATGACCTGGATGAGGAAGTGGAAGGATGGGTTGGCAAGTTTGCTGATGGCACAAAGGTTGGTGGTGTTGTGGATAGTGTAGAGGGATGTCAGCAGTTGCACCGAGACATAGATAAGATGCAAGACTGGGCAGAGTAGTGGCAGATGGACTCCAACCCAGATAAGAGTGTGGTGGTTCATTTTGGCAGGTCGAATAGGATGATATAATATAATATTAAGGGTAAGACGCTTGGCAGTGTGGAAGATCAGAAGGATCTTGGAGTCCGGGTTCATAGAATGCTCAAAGCAGCGTCGCAGGTAGAGGCTGTGGTTAAGAAGGCGTATGGAATGCTGGCCTTCATCAATAGGGGAATTGAGTTTAGAAATCGGGAGAGAATAGTGCAGCTGTATGGGACCCTGTTCAGACCCCACCTAGCGTACTATGCCTAGTTCTGGTCGTCTCATTACACAAAGGATGTGGAAGCCATAGAAAGGGTGCAGAGGAGATTTACAAGGATTTTGCCTGGATTAGTTGGCATGCCTTATGAGGATAGATTGATAAAGAACAAAGAACAGTACAGCACAGGAAACAGGCCCTTCGGCCCTCCAAGCCTGTGCCGCTCCTTGGTCCAACTAGACCAATCGTTTGTATCCCTCCATTCCCAGGCTGCTCATGTGACTATCCAGGTAAGTCTTAAACGATGTCAGCGTGCCTGCCTCCACCACCCTACTTGGCAGCGCATTCCAGGCCCCCACCACCCTCTGTGTAAAAAACGTCCCTCTGATGTCTGAGTTATACTTCGCCCCTCTCAGCTTGAGCCCGTGACCCCTCGTGATCGTCACTTCCGACCTGGGAAAAAGCTTCCCACTGTTCACCCTATCTATACCCTTCATAATCTTGTACACCTCTATTAGTTCTCCCCTAATTCTCCGTCTTTCCAAGGAGAAGAGAAGAGATAGAGCTAGGTACTTTCTCCTTCGAGAGGCGAAGGATGAGAGGTGACCTGATAGAGGTGTATAAGATGTTGTGAGGTATTGATAGAGTGGATCCTCACAGGCTTTTACCCAGGGCGGAAATTGTTGCCACAAGAGGTCACAGGTTTAGCGTGCTGGGGAGTAGGTACAGAGGAGATGTTAGGGGTACGTTTTCGACTCAGAGGGTGGTGGGTGCGTGGAATCGGCTGCCGGTAGTGGTGGTGGAGGCGGATTCGATCGGGTCATTCAAGAGGCTTTTGGATAAGTTCATGGAGGTTAGTAAGATAGAGGGTTATATGTAAGCCTCGTCGGTAGGGACACGTTCGGCGCAACTTGTGGGCCGAAGGGCCTGTTTCTGCTGTCGCTGTTCTATGTTCTTTGTTCTAAGTGCAGACCCAGAGTCCTCAACTGTTCCTTCATTCGAGGGATCATTCTTGTGAACCTCCTCTGTACCCCTCCCAAGGCCACCACATCCTTCCTTAGATATGGTGCCCAAAACTGCTCACAATACTCCAAATAGATTCTGACCAGAGCTTTATACAGCTTCAGAAGTACATCACTGCTCTTGTCCTCTAGCCCTCGTGAAGTAAATGCTAACATTGCATTTGCCTTCCTAACTGCCGACTGAACCTGCACGTTAACGTTAAGAGAATCTTGAACAATGTCTCCCAAGTCCCTTTCGTCCATCGAGTCTGCACAGACCCTCTGAGTATCTTACCCAGGTCCTCTCCCTGTAATTCTAAACATTTACTATGGCTCATCCCTGCAACCTACAAATTTTGGGACAGTTAGGGAAATTCAGCATGGCCAAGCCACCTAACCGACACATCATTGGACACTAAAGGTCAATTTATCATGGCCTGCCCACATGACCTGCACATCTTTCGACACTAAGGCACAATTTAGCATGGTCAATCCACCTAACCGACACATCTCGGGGCACTAAGGGGCAATTTAGCATGGCGAATCCATCTAAACTAACTATTCTGGGACACTAAGGGGCAAATTAGCATGGACAACCCACCTAGCCTACACATCTTGGAACACTAAGGGAGAATTTAGCACGGACAATCCAGCTAAACTACACATTCTGGGACATTACGGGGCAATATAGCATTACCAACCCACATAACCGATACATCTTTGCAAAATAAGGGACAATTTTGCATGGCCAATCCAGCTCATGACATGAATGCAAGTTCCTCCTACTTAATGTCATCCAAGCCTATCCAGCTTTTCCTCGTAACTTTGCCTCCCGTTGCCATGACGATGCCTTCCGAAGTATCCATAAAAAGGATAAAGTGATCCCGTGACTTCTTATGTCCTCTTACAGGCAGTGCTGGTGGCGGCAGTGTTGCTGTCCGATATTCTCTACTATCTTGCCCCTCTTTCAAATTCACACTTATCAATGAAGACAGAGTTCTCAAAAATAAGTGTGATGTTACCATTGACATGGAGAATCTTTTCTCGATTCACCTCCGTCAGCTCTTGGACCAGCCTCTTGCGTGTTTTTGAATCTATCACTCGGTTTAATCTAACGATACTATGCCTTTAAGAAATGCATTTTATTTCCTGAATGAATGATTATTGTTACGTGTATTGGTACACAGTGAAAAGTATTGTTTCTTATGCGCTGTACAGACAAAGCATAAATTTCATAGAGAAGGAAAGGAGACAGGGCAGAATGTGATGTTATCGTCATAAATTGCATGTGGAGAAAGATCAGTTTGATATTTTGTAGGTCCATTCAAAAGTCTGATGGCAGCCGGGAAGAAGCTGTTCTTGAGTCGGTTGGTACGTGACCTCAGACCCTTGTATCTTATTTCCCAACAAAGAAAAAGGAGAAGAGAGTACTTAAGGCTGTGTGGGGTCCTTGATAATGTGGGGTGCTTTTCCCGAGCCAACGGAAAGTATAGAAGGTGTCAATGGATGTGAAGCTGGTTTGTGTGATGGACTGGGCAACTTTCACAACCCTTTGTAGTTTATTGCGGTCTTGCATAGAACATGAGCCAAACCAAGCTGTACTACATCCGGAAAGGATGTTTTCTTCAGTGCGTCCGTAAAAATTGATGAGAGACCAAGAAGACATGCCGTATTTGCTTATCCTCCTGAGAAAGTAGAGATGCTGGTGGACTTCCTTAAACAGAGCATCGGAGTGGAGTGATCAGGACATGTTATTGGTGATCTCAACAGCGAGAAATATGAAGCACTTTCGTTTTCTGTTTGTGTGTCTGCCTCTGTATTTGTGTGTGCCGATGTATATTTGTGTTTGTGTTTGTGTGTGTGTGCGTGTGTGTGTGTGTGTGTGTGTGTGTGTGTGTGTGTGTGTGTGTGTGTGTGTGTGTCACTCTATGTCTGGCTCTGTGTCAGATTATCAGTACCTTTGTGGATGTGTAGAATCGCATTGCAACTTTTAGGGAGAAGTAACCTAGTGGTATTATAACTCGACTAATCATCCATAAACTCAGCTACTGTTCCTGGGTTCAAATCCCGGACGAGTCCGGAAATGTTTTTGGGCGGCACGGTTGCACAATGGTTCGCACTGCTGCCTCACAGCGCCAGAGGCCCGGTTTCGATTCCTGGACTGGGTCACTGTCTGTGTGGAATTTGTACATTCTCTCCATGTCTCTGTGGGTTTCCTCCGGGAGCTCCAGTTTCCTCCCACAGTTCTAAGATGTGCAGGTTAAGTGCAGTGGCCATGCAAAGCTTTCCCTCGGCGTACCCGAACAGGCGCTGGAGTGTGACGACCAAGGGATTTCACAATATCTTAATTGCAGTGTTAATGTAAAACTACTTGTGACGAATAAATAAATAACTTTACATTTGATATTTGTTATTGAATAAAAACTCCACCATATGTTGTGGCGGGAATCGAACCTATCACTGTGAAGACTGGGGAAATCAAAGTGCATTGGAATCTCATTTTGAGTGAACCACAAGCCAGTTGTTCATCAATCCAATGCCCACTCTGGCTCTCTCAGCGACTCTATCTTAACGTATCCACCCCCTACCCGAGTCAGTTGGTACCTTGTAGAGGAGCTACACGATAAATGGCAGAACCATAAAGGGTGTAGAGACGCAGAGGGACCTGGGTGTGCAAGTCCACAGATCTTTGAGGTCTGATGTTGTAGATGTATAGAATGTTGGTTCGGCCGCATTTGGAATACTGCGTCCAGTTCTGGTCGCCACACTACCAGAAGGACGTGGAGGCTTTAGAGAGAGTACAGAGGAGATTTACCAGGATGGAGGGGCTTGGTTATGAGGAGAGATTGGGGAAACTGGGGTTGTTCTCCTTGGAAAGACGGAGGATGAGGGGAGACTTAATAGAGGTGTATAAAATTATGAAAGGCATAGATAGGGTGAACGGTGGGAAGCTTTTCCCCGGGTCGGTGGTGACGTTCACGAGGGGTCATAGGTTCAAGGTGAAGGGGGGGAGGTTTAACACAGATATCAGAAGGACATATTTTACACAGAGGGTCGTGGGGGCCTGGAATGTGTTGCCGGGCAAGGTGGTGGAGGCGGACACACTGGGAACGTTTAAGACTTATCTAGACAGCTATATGAACGGAGTGGGAATGGAGGGATACAAAAGAGTGGTCTAGTTTGGACCAGGGAGCGGCGCGGGCTAATTGTTCTTTGTTTCTCGTTTCAAGGCTTCATTCTATGATCATCTTGCTGGTGCCAGTACAGAGTGAGACTGCGGATAGTTGGGAAACTGTCTCGGGGGCAGGGAATTCAGATGGTGTTCGTAAAGCAGAAGTGGAAATGAATAGGGTTGGGAAGCATTTTCTGATCAGGGCCAGTGTGATCTCCTGGACTCGTTTCGATCGCCTCAGGTGGTCGGAGAGGAATTTCCCAGATTTTATTTCCCCATATTGGCCCTGGGGTTTTCACTCTGGGTTTTCGCCTCTCCCTGGAGATCACATGGTCTGGAATGGGGGGTGGTGGGGGTGAGTTAATAGGTTGTGATGAACAAAGCATCGTAGCTGTAAGGGACAGCTCGGTGGATAGGATATTAGGATGTAGATAGGCTGGAAAATTGGGCGGGGATCCTGGATTCAGGATTCAATCCTGGGCCGGGGAGCGGCGCGGGCTTGGAGGGCCGAAGGGCCTGTTCCTGTGCTGTATTGTTCTTTGTTCTTTGTTCTTTGTACCTTCTTGGATATTAATCGATGCCATTCATATACATGAATTTATGTTTGAATATTGTTGGGGGGAGAAACATGATACACATTAAAAGGAACATTTTCTGTCTATTGACTTATTTCTTACTTTCAAAAATATTGTCTAAATTCAAGAGTGCTTTTGATGGCCTGAGATTCCATATTTACTTCAAGGTGAACACTAGATTCGCATCTTGTTGCAGTTAGATATAATGTTCAGATTTAGAAGTTGAGTGATTGAACTGGGGGTTGTTGCAACTTCATGCGGTTTTGTCAATACCAAGCAAGGAGAAGCAAAAGGGGCAGATTTGATTGACCTAAATTTGACATCACCTTTCTTCTGCCTATTCTTTAATGGCATGAGAGTATCACTGGCAATGCCGGCATTTGTTGCCGCATTGCCCGTGAACCAAATGAATTGTAGGTCAATGGTGAGGACAGTTAATTTCAACCTCGTTGCTCGAGCAATGAGTGCTTGTTCGGCCATCGAGGCGGGCAGTTTGCTGGCACCCTAATTTCCCTTGCGTTGAGTGTTTGTTTGACCGTTGGATAGGCACAGTCACTCATATGTCCCTGGAACTGATTACTTTCTGAGTCATAGAAACATAGAATCTCGACAGAACAGAAGGAGGCCATTCGACCCATCGAGTCTGCACTGACCACAATCCCACCTAGCCTCCATCCTCGTAGCCCCGTGTATTCACCCTGCTAGTCCCCTGACACTAAGTGGCAATTTAACATAGCCGAACAACCTAACCTGCACATGTTTGGGCTGTGCGTGGAACCCTGGGCTCCGGACACAATGTGAACATGTAGACTCGATATAGACGGTGACTCAAGCCAGGATTCGAACCCAGAACCCTGGGGCTGTGAGGAAGAAATGTGCACCATTTTGCAACCATGATGGTCATTTGCGAGGTCACTTTACTGGCACCTTCTTACTCCAGAGCTGAGTTCCTGTTGGCTCACTGGGGAGAGCAGTTTACTGGCATCCGAATTTCATAGAATCTTAGAAACTCTACAGTACAGAAAGAGGCCATTCGGCCTATCGAGTCTGCACCGACCACAATCCCACCCAGGCCCTACCCCCATATCCCTACATATTTTACCCACTAATCCCTCTAATCTACGCATCCCAGGACACTAAGGGACAATTTTAGCATGGCCAATCAACCTAACCCGCACATCTTTGGACTGTGGGAGGAAACCGGAGCACCCAGAGGAAACCCACGCAGACACGAGGAGAATGTGCAAACTCCACACAGACAGTGACCCAAGCAAGGAATCGAACCCAGGTCCCTGGAGCTGGGAACCAGCAGTGCTAACCACTGTGCTACCATGCCGCCTTTGAGATATGTGCTTGTTGGGCCGTTGTTTAGGCAGTTAAATTCAGTCTTCTTGCGCTTGGTCTGAGTGCATGGTGGGCCATTGGAGAGGGCAGTTTTCTGGCACCCTCATTGCTTTAGAACTCTGTACTTTGCTGGACCACGGAAGAGGCAGTAAAAAGTCACCCTCATTTCCCTTGAACTGAGAGCCTGCGGGACCATTGGGAGCGCAGTTAATAGTCACACTCATTTCCCACGAACTGAGTGCTTGTTTGGTCATTGGAGAGAGCAGCCTGCTGTCACCCTCATTGCTCCTGGAATTGGTGCCTTGTTAGGCCAATGGGGAGGGTAATTTGCTGGCACCTTCACTGCCCTCGAGCTGAGCGCTTGTTGGACCATTGGAGAGGGCAGTTTACTAGCACCCTCATTACTCTGGAACTGAGCTATTGGAGAAGGAAGCTTAGAGTCAGCCGGATTGGATGGCTGGAATCACATGCAGTCCGGCCAAGCAAGGATTGCAATTTTCCTTCCCTGAAGGTCATTATCGGACAAGCTGAGTTTTACGTGGCAACCAATGGTAGTTATATTCTTTCAATGCCAGTGTTAATATTTGAAGTTAAATTTCCACCAGCTGCCCTCGTGGATGTGTACTCCTGCCTTCAGTTATTAAGCTCGACTTCTAAATTGCTAAACCAATGACATAACCAACGCAGCAACACGTCTGCCCCCGACCTTTATTTTCCTTAAGCAACAACCATCATATTCTTTGTTGTCTTTCCCCCTCCTTCCCTTGAGAGAAAATACTCTGCTGCTATATGCTTCATGTATGAAAGAGCGTTAAAATACTGCACTTGGAGTCTTCGTACCGGTATAGCCATTAGTCACATTGTTGACGTTTATTGATGTGAAAACAAAACACATTAATAGCATGACAGAGACAGAAATGTAGATTAGTGGCTGAATTTATTCCAGAATGAATTATTGGAGCCAGCAAGCTTCAAACGGGCAGGGATAACTTTTCTCATTCTATTCCCAGAATAAGGACAATCCAGAGGAGGGCAATTGCAGCGAGAAACACACGATTTGGCAATGAATTTGATGTTCCATTAAATTCTGGAAAACGATAAATAAATTAGAATATCATTGAGAATTCTCTTACAAGCTGTGCAAAAACGAGTACCGGCCCACTCACGTCTGTCCCCCCTCCAAATATCAGACAGACGCAGCTACAGGAACCTTTAGCGCGGGAATTCCAGAGCGCAGGGATGTTAATGACAGCCACCAGTAGTGGACAGAGGAAACCGGGTGATACTCAAGAGGCTAAGTTTCGCATTTTTGTGATTGTGGCGTTGCTGGTCTGAGAGGCAATTTAACCAGCAAGTTCCGAGGGGTGATTAAGAACATAAGAACATATGAACTACGAGCAGGAGTAGACCATCTGGCCCCACGAGCCTGCTCCATCATTCAATAAGATCATGGCTGATCTTTACATAGACTCAGCTCCACTAACCTGCATGGGCACCATAATCCTTAATTCTTTAAATGTTCAAAAATCTATCTATATTTTCCTTCAAAACATTCAACGAGGCAGCCTCAACTGTTTCACTCGGCAGGGAATTCCACAGATTCGCCACCCATTGGGTGAAAAAGTTCCTCCTCAACTCAGTCATATATTTGCTCTCCCTTATTTCGAGGTTATGCCCGCTTGGGGATACAACCTCTGTGCGTCCATTGCATCTGTGCCCTTCATAATTTCATATGTCCATTTAAGATCCCTCCATGATTCTTCTCAATTCCAATGAGCATAGCCCCAGTCTACTCAGGCTCTCCTCATATTTCAATCCTCTCAACTCCGGAATCAACCTAGTGAATTTCTTCTGCACCCTTCCAGTGCCAGCATATTCATTCTCAGGTAAGGAGACCAAAACTGTACACAGTCTCCAGGTGTGACCTCACCAGCACCCTATACAGCTCCACCATAACCTCCCTGTTTTCAAATACTGTCCCTCTCGCAATGAAGAAGAAAATTACATTTGCGTTCTTAATTACCTGTTGCACCAGCAAACCAACTTTTTGGGATTCATGCATTCGGACGCCCAGGTTTCTCTGCACAGCAGCATGCTGGCTTTTTTCTGTACCATTTAAACAATTGTACATTTAGCTGTTACTCCTAACAAAACGAGTGACCTCACATTTACCAACAGTGCAGTCCGTCAGCCAGACCCTTGTCCACTCACTTAAGCTATCTAAATCACTCTGCAGCCTTTCAGTGTCCTCTGCAAACTTTGTTCTCCAACTCATCTTAGCTTTTTTCTGCAATTTTTGACACACTACACTTGGACCCCAACTCCAAATCATCTATGTAAATTGCAGTCATAATAATGATCCCAGAGGCACACTTTAATCACCGATCGCCAACCAGAAAAAAAAACACCCCTTATCCCCCACTCTTTGCTTTCTGTTAGTTAACCAATCTGCTCTCCATGATAATACATTACCCGTAACACCTTGCACCTTTAATTTTTGTAGCAGTCTTTGGTGCGGCACATTGTCGAATGCCTTCTGGAAATCTGGATACACCACATCCACCGGTTTCCCATTGTGCACCGCGCTTGTAATGTACTCAAGGAATTCCAATAAATTAGTTAGACATGGCCTGCCTCCCATGAACCCATGATACGTCTTCCCAATGTGACAATTTATATCCAGATGTCTCGCAATTTCTGCCTTGATGATAGATTCAAGCATTTTCCCAACTATAGACATTAAGCTAACCGGTTTATAGTTACCCACCTTTTGGCTACCTCCTTTTTAAACGGTAGTTTGACACTTGCTGTTTTCCAGTCTGGCCCAACCGCCCGAGAGTCCAGCAAATTTTGGAAAATTATCACTCGTGCATTTGGTATTTCTCCCTCCTCCTTTAGTACCCTGGGATGCATTCCATCAGGGCAAGGAGACTTGCCCACCTTTAGCCGCATTAGCTGGCCCAACATTACCTCTTTAATGATAATGAATCACATGCATGTTCGAACCTGGGACCGCAGGAATATTGGTTCAGTTGAACTTTACAGGGGTAGTATATTTAAGATGAATGAAAATGTCAAGTCTGGGGGTAACAACAGCACATGAATGAGGGTTGTGAATCAGATGAGCTAAGAGGCGGGTGAGTTGCGTGCAACACGAGAAGTGCAAATGGTAGATTTTTTACTCATTCCTGGGAATGGGCTTCGCTGGATGGGGAAGTATTTTTTGCCCGTCCTCAATTGACTCTGTGAAATTGGTGGTGAGCTGCATTCTGAAATGTTGCAGTCCATCTGCTATGGGATGACCCTCAATGCCATTCGGGAGGGAATTCCAGGACTTTGACACAACAGCTGCGAAGGAACGGCCGATATATTTCCAAATCGGGATGGTGTGTGGCTCATCGGAGACCTTGCAGCTGGTGACGTTCCATTTGTCTGCTGCCCTTTGTCCTTCTAGATGGAAGAGGTCGTGTGTTTGGAATGTGCTCTCTCAGGATCGTTGGTGAATTGCTTCAGTGCATCTTACAGATAGTAGAGACTGCTGGTAATGAAAGTCAGTGGTGGAAGGATTGAATGTTTGTAGTTGTCGTACCAATCAAGCGGTCTGATTTGTCCTGGGTGATGTCAAGCTTCTTGAATGTTGTTGAAGCTGCACTCATTCAGTTAAGTGGGGAATATTTCATCACAGTCCTGACATGTGCCTTGTCAGTGGTGGACAGGCTTTGTGGAGTCAGGAGGTGAATTTACTCACCACAGTATTATTATGCATGGGCATATTGAGTGCAGGTGCATGGTACCATCTCCAAGTCACACACCATTCTGTTTTGGAACTAACGAACATTACATTTGCTGCCATTTAGTGAACTGCCTCCCTCACAGCACTGTGGGTGTAACCGAACAAGATGCACTGCAGCGGTTCAAGGAACCAGCTCACCACCATCTTCTTAAGTAGGAATTAAGGATGGACAATACATGCTGGACTGGCAAGATACCAGGAGCAAAGATTTAAAAATGTGTTTGGAACCATAACCCTGAATCAAGGCACACACCGAAAATCTTCACATATTTAAGTCTCTAATCAATTGGAACGGGGTGGGATTTGGCCAAAGAATAAGAACAAAGAACAGTACAGCACAGGAGCTGACCCTTCCGCCCACCAAGTCTGTGCCAACACAGATGCCTCCCCAATCGATTATGTTCTTGCCTCTACGTGGTCCTTGTCCCGCCATTCCGTGCCAATTCATGTATCTATCGAGATGCCCCTTCAATCTGCTTCCACCACCTCCTGCGGAAACTGGTTCCAGACATTCACCACCTTCTGTGAAAAACTTTCCCCTTCAATCTCTTTTAAAACTTTCCCCTCTCACTTTCAACCTTTGCTCACGAGTAATTGATCCTTCGAATCTTGGAAAAATACTCTGATTACCCATTCTGTCCAAGCCTATCCTAATCTTGTAAACTTCTAACTGGTCCCCCCTCATCCTCCAATGAAAACAATCCAACTTTGTTCAAACATTCTTCATAGTCCCTACTCTCCAAACCAGGCAGCATCCTCTTCTCCACCCCTTCCAATGCACGACCATGCCTCCGGTAATGTGGCGATCAGAATTGTACACAATACTCCAAATGCGGCGTAACTATAGTCTTATACAGCTGCAATTTCATTTTCCAATTCCTATACTCAACAGCCCAACTGACGAAGGCCAGCATGCCATGTGTCATCTTGACCACCCTAACTACCTGAGCAGCCACCTTCGCAGAACTGTGGATCTGCATGCGTGAATCCCTCTGCATGCTCATATTTCTAAGGCTCTATCATTTACTGCATACTTTTCTTCTGCAATGGACCTTCCAAATTGCATCACCTCACATTTGTCCTGGTTAGATTCCATCTGTCATCTTTCGGCGCAGATCTCCAACCAATTTATGTCCTGCTGTTTCCTCCAGCAATCCTCCTCACTATCCGCTTATCCCCCAATTTTTGTATCATCTGCAAATTTACAAATCAGATCACCTACATTTTCCTCCAAGTCATTTACATATATTATAAACAACAGAAGCCCCAGCACTGATCCTTGTGGAAAACCGCTTGTCACAGACTTCCAGTTAGAAAAGTGCCCTTCCACTGCTAGTCTGCTTTCTATGTCCCAGCAGGTTTGTATCAATTTTACAGGAACACCTCGGATCCCGGCTTCACCTTCTGCATCGCCTGCCACGAAGAACCTTGTCTAAGGCTTTACTAAATTCCATATATGCAACATCCACTGCCTCACCCTCTTCATTTTTTCTTCTCACTTTCTCAAAGAGCTCAATCAAGTTCATGAGACACGACCAGCCCTTCACAAATCTATGCTGCCTATTTTCTTGCAGCTGAGTGTACATCCTGTCCCTAAGAATCTTCTCCAATAATTTCCTCACCACTGATGCAAGGATCACAGGCCTGTAATTCCCCGAATTGTCTCTTCTGCCCTTCTTAATCAAAGGGAAAATGTTAGTTACTCTCCAGTCCTCTGGTACCTCGCCCGTGGCTAAACACGATACAGAGATTTTGGCCAAGGCCTCAGCAATTTCTTCCCTCACCTCTCTCAGTATACTGGCGCATACCTATCTTACCCTGAGGACTTGTCCACCTTAATGTTTTTTTCAAAATCTCTATTACGCCCTCTCGTTTTACATCAACATGTCGTAGGTTGTCAACATTTTCATTTCTGCACTCACCATCCACAACATCCTTCTCCTTTGTGAATACTAATACAAAGCATTCGTTAAGAAGCTCGCCCACCTCATCTTGCTCCACGCACAAAACCCCTCCACTGTACTTGAGTGCACATTCCCTTTCCTGAGTTACCGTCTTCCGCTTTATATAAGCATTAAAAGCCTTGGGATTGTCGTTAATCCTACCTGCCAAGGACACTTCGTGGCCTGTTTGTGACCTCTTAAGTTCCTGCTTAATCTCTTTCCTGCTATCTTGGTATTCCTCAAGAACATTACGCTGAAATTTATGTATGCCTCCTTCTTGGTTTTCACTAAGCTCATAATCTTTCTTGTCAACTAGGGTTCTGGAATGTTGCCAATTTATCCTTCACTTTCAGATGGACATACATGCCCTGAATTATTAACAACTGACTTTTAAAAGACTCTCACATATCAGATGTGGATTTACCCTCAAACAGCCGTCCCCAGTCAACGTTCCCGAGCTCCTGCCAAATATTGCCACAGGTAATCCTCCCCCAGTTTAGCACTTGCAAAGTGGGACTACTTCTATCCTTTTGTACAAGTAGCTTAAAACTTATAAAATTGTGATCACTGTTCCCAAAATGGTCCCCCAGTGAGACATCGGTCAACTCTCCGGGCTCGTTTCCCCGAACCAGGTCTAAGATAGTTCCTTCTCAGTTGGATTATCTACATAATGCCCCAGGACATACTCTTGGACATACACTGGACAAACACTGCCCCATCCAAGCCCCTGGCACTAAATGAATACAAGTCTATGTTGGGGAAGTTAAAATCGCTCATGAAAACCACCGGTTGTTTTTACTTCTTCCCATACCCTGCTGACATTTCGGTTCCTCCACTTCATGCTGGCTTTTGGGAGGTCTGTAGTACAATGCCAACAGTATGATTGCACCACTCCTCCTGAATTCTACCAATATATCCTCACTGCATGATCCTACCAAGGTGTCTTCCCTCTGCAAAGCTGTGACACTCTCCCTAAGTAGTACAGCAACACCCCCAGCGCTTTTTTCACCCTCTCTATCTCACCTGAAGCATGTACACCTTGGAATGCTTCCTTTGAACTCCAGTGAATGACGGCCAGAAAGATATGGATGCTCGTGCTTCCGGTAATGTGGCGATCAGAATTGTACACAATACTCCAAATGCGGCCTAACCATAGTCTTGTACAGCTGCAAGATGATTTTCCAATTACTATACTCAACAGCCCAACTAACGAAGTCTAGTGCTTCCCTTCTTTCTTCCAAGTCTCGGTAATTGCCACTTCATAGTTCAATAGCAATCCAAGGTTTAAGTTCATCAATCTTGCTTGTCATACTCTTGGCGTTAAAGCAAACACACCTTAGACCATCTGTCCTGTCATGTTTTTGTACACTCTCTATGTGTTTAATTTCTCTTCGCCTTACTCTACTCATTCACTGCGTTCTCCACAGTCTGTGTACCCTGTACTGTGGCCCTTTTTGATTTTTGTCTTTGGTTCCTCTGTCTTCCACTTTTCCCCTTACTGCCTTTTGTTTCTGTCCCCACGGTCCGTGGCATGTGTGGGCAGCAATCAAGACAATAGCTTCCAGCTTTGCAACATTAAATTGGAAAAGATTTATACTTATACTAAATGACAGGCAAGATTTTTTTTTAGTTGCCTATTCCTGGGGGCAATTGAGAGTCTTCTGTACTTCAATGTGCATCCTGCACCCAGAGCAATATCCCGCATCGCTGGATTACTAGACCAGTAACAATCATATTCCGCCATTGCCTACCCACAGTGCGACACTTTAAGCATGGTGGACAGCCGTCTCCACACATACGAAAGGGTGCACTTAAATCGAATGAGCGCAGCAAATTCCATTAGCATTCGTTCCGGAGACGACAGGGTTGCTGTATAAGGAGAGGTTGGCTCGAATGGCCGTCATTCACTGGAGTTTAAAGGATTGCGTGCGGATTACATTGACATGTGTCAAATCCTGCAGGAGAGGACAGACTGGATGCAGTGATGATGTGGCCCTTGCCTGGGGTGCCCTGGAAACAGGGTGACAATCTTAGGATGCGGGTAAGCCATTTTGCACAGAGAGGAGTGGACATTTCTTCACTCAGAGGGTGGTGAACGAGTGGAATTCATTGACATCGAAAGCTATGGAGGCCAGATCACTGAATATATTAAGTCATACTCCATAAGACCACAAGACCACGAGATATAGGAGCAGAATTAGGTCATTCGGCCCGTCGACGGTGCTCTGCCATTCGATCGTGTCTGATAAGTTTCGCAACCCCATTCTCCCGGTATCCCCCGTAACCTTTGATATCCTTACCATTGCAGAACCTATCTATCTCTGTCTGAACTATACTCATGATGTGGAGGTGCCGGCGTTGGACTGGCGTGGGCACTGTAAGAAGTCTCACAACACCAGGTTAAAGTCCAACAGGTTTATTTGGAATCACGATTTTTCAGATCACCGCTCCTCCTTCAGGTGAGTGATTCGGTGACCTAACATCCATAGCTTTCTGGCAATGAACTGCACAGATTTACCACAGTCTGTCTGAAGAAATTCCTTCTCATCTCAGTTCTAATGTGAGGACCCTTTACTTTGAGTTTGTGCCCTCCTGCTTTGTGTCTCTTCTACAAATGGAAACATCTTCCCCACGTCCACTCTATGCAGGCCTTTCAGTGTTCTGTAAGTTTCAATGAGATTTCTCCTTCGTCGTTCTAAACTCCATCGAGTACAGGCACTGTATCCTAAGACACTCCTCGTCTAAAAAGCTTTTGATTCCCGGGATCATTCTCGAGAACCACCTCTGGACACTCTCCAAGGACAAGCATAACATATCTTAGACATGGGGCCCAAAATTGCTCGCAGTTTTCCAAATCTGGCCTGACCACAGCCTTATAAAGCCTCAGCAGTACATCCCTTCTGTTCATAGAAACCCTAGAGTGCAGAAAGAGGCCATTTGGCCCATCGAGTCTGCACCAACCACAATCCCATCCAGGCCCTACCCTCTTATCCCGAACATATTTTACCCGCTAATCCCTCTAACCTCCGCATCTCAGGACACCAAGGGGCAATTTTAGCATGGCCAATCAACCTAACCCGCAGATCTTTGGACTGTGGGAGGAAACCGGAGCACCCGGAGGAAACCCACGCAGACATGACGAGAATGTGCAAACTCCACACAGACAGTGACCCAAGCCGGGAATCGAACCCAGGTCCCTTGAGCTGTGAAGCAGCAGTGCTAACCACTATGCTACCATGCTGCCCATACTCTGCTTCTCAAAATTATTGCCAACATTTCATTTGCAATCCTAGCAACCAACTCAGTCTTGGGGTTGGGTGTGGGGGTGGGGGGGGGGGGGGTAGGATAGTACAGCGGTTAGCACTGCTGCATCACAGCGCCAGGGACCCAGGTTGAATTATAGGTTTGGGTCACTGTCTGTGTGGAGTTTCCACATTCTCCCTGTATCTGCATGGATGTCCTCTGGGAGCTCCGGTTTCCTCCCACAGTCCAAAGATGTATGGGTTAGATGGATTGGCTATGCTAAATAGCCCCTTAGTATCAGTGGGATGAACAGGATAAATGCATGGAGTTATGGGGATAGAGCCTGGGTGGGATTGGGATTGATGCAGACTCAATTGGCCGAATGGCCTCCTTCTGCACTTTAGGATTCTATGATTAAAAACCTGCAAGTCAACCTTATGAGAATCCTGAACTCGGAGTCCCAGGATTCTTTGCGTTCCCAATTTACAATGCACAAACCCTGATAATCTTGTACACCCCAGACTTGAGGGAAGTTAACTTTGTGGAGACTAAAGGTTTCAAAAGTGTTGGAAGTTGGCGGGAGTGTGGTGTTGGCATAATGGATCATCCCTGACAAATGGGGCTGAATGGTCCACTTTTCAATGTCGTTAATGTGTTAACTGACACTGCGCTTTTGGGTGATGCCTCAGATCTTGATTAAATGTCACTCACCTGTCACTGTCACATGCACAACAGTGCTGCGTGGTGAGTGATAGGCGATCTGCTTTACAATTCGCGCATAGCCGCAGGAGTAACTCCATGACCCAGCAGTTATCATGTCATTGACGATGAAGGACGCCGCATGGACAGCTCCGGATACATCCAGTGTCCCTTTCTTTTCACCATCACGGTAGAAGTAAAAGCGACCACCCGAGGGCAGAATAGCACCTGTGCAGGTAAGTCGTATGGGCTTCCCTTTCGTCACCACACCAGAATGTGGTTCCACGGAAATCGCAGCCCACGGGAGCTCCTCTGAAATTAAACAGTCAGAGACATTAGCACTCTACAGAACGTTGGAGCAGCAATTGATTCAGATATTGATGAACGAGAAGGACTAGAAGGTGGATATATGTGAGATATATTTTGTTTTCAGTAGCTTCTGCTGGAGTCATAGCATCGTGGACGTATACAGCATGGAATCAGGCCCTTCGGTAAACTCGTTCATGCCAACCAGGCTTCCTAAAACGGATTAGTCCCATTAGCCTCGGTTAGGTTCATATATCTCCAAACCTTTCCGATGCATGGTGGCACATTGACTAACACTGCTGCCTCACAGCACCAGGGACCCGGGATCAATTTCTGGCTTGCCTCACTGTCTGTGTTGAGTATGCACGTTCTCCCCCTGTCTGCTTGGGTTTCCTCTGGGTGCTCCAATTTCCTCCCACTGAAAGACGTGTTGGTTGTGTTGATTGGCCATGCTAAATTATCCCTCAGTGTACCCGAACAGGCGCATGAGTGTGGCGACTAGGGGATTTTCACAGTAACTTCATTGCAGTGTTAATGTTAGTTTACTTGTGAAACTAATAATTAATCTATCCATGTCTATGTCCAAATGTCTTTAAATGTTGCAATAATAGCCACTTCTACCACCTCCTCTGGTTGGTCATTCCATATACGTACCACCCTCTTTGAGAAGAAGTTAGATCTCTGGCCCCTTGAAATATTTCTCTCTCACTTTGAACCTGTGCCCCTCTAGTTTTGTACTCCCCCTACCCTTGGGGAAAATGCCTTGTCTATTCACCTGATCTATGCCACTCACGATTTTATAAATCTCGATAAAGTTACCCCTCATCCTCCTATCCTCCAGGGAAAGCGGTCCCAACCTATCCAGCTTCTTCTTATAATTCAAAACTTCCAGCCCAGCTAAGATCCTTATGAATCTTTTTGCAGCCTTTCCAGTTCAATAACATTGTCCACACAGTTCACCCCACCAGTTTTGGCTTTGAAAGTAGCATCCTCCACCATTTCTGCCATGATGCTACCACCAAAAACATCTCCCTCTCAGTCCCCCTGTCAGCAATCTGCAGGGAAGGTTGTCTCCATGATGATCTGGTCCACTCCTCCATCATCCCCAACTCCTCCTCCCCTGCACTCTATGCCTTTCCATACAATCACAGATGATGCAACACCCACGCATTTCGCTGCCCCTTCCACTCCATTCAAGTTCCCAAAAACGTATTTCAGGTGAAGCAGGATTTGACCTGTACTTCCATCAATTTTGTCTACTCTGAGTCTCTACTTTCTCAGAAGACGAAGGAAATTTGGCATGGCTACTCCGACTCTCACCAACTGATATTGATGCACCATCGAAAGTATTATTTCTGGTTGGTATGGCTCCTCCTCTGCCCAGAACTGCAAGAAACTACAAAGGATGGTGAACGAAGCCCAGTCCCAACACGCAAACCAGTCTCCCATCCATTGACTCTGTCTCCACTTCGCGCTGCCTCAGAAAAGCAGCCAGCATAATCACGGATCCAACGCACCCTGGACATATTCTCTTCCACCTTCTTCCATTGGGTCTGAAGTCCTGTACCAAGCGATTCAAGAACAGTTTCTTCACTGCTGCCATCAGACCTTTCAATGGTCCTATCTTATATTGAACCGATCTTTCTTTACACCCTAGCAATGACTGTAAATTTACATTCCACAATATCTCCTTTCCTTCTCCATGGACGGTATGCCTTGTGTGCGTCGCATGCAGGACACAATATTTTTCACTGCATCGCAGTAAATGTTGCAATAATAAATCAAATCAAATCAAATCAAATCCTCTACATGGAGGAGACTAAGCACTGACTGGGTGATCGCTCCAAGGAACACCTTTGCTCAGTCCGCCCGCCAAAAGGACACAAATTTCCTGTTGCTTGCTGTTTCAATTCACCATCTTGCTCTCCTTCCCACATGCCCGACCGCGGTCTGCTGCCACCGCCCAGTATAGCCCAACGCAAACTGCAGGAGCAACACCACATCTTCTGATTAGACACGTTAAATCCTTCAAAGCTCAACACTGAGTTCAACGCTGCACTCCATCTTGACCCTCCTTTTCTGAGCCAATTTCCGAAAGTCATTTGTGCCCCAACACTCTGTCTCCCCACAGCATCATCTGTCACTTAGAAAGATAGAAACTAAAAGCAGGAGTAGGCCATTCGGCTCTTCGAGCCTGCTGAGCTATTCAGCTTTTCATTGTGATTATGGCTGATTATCAAATTCAATATCTTAATCCCCCTTGTCTCATATATTTCCTGATACCTTCAGCCCCAATAGCTATATCTAATTTCTTCTTGTAATCATGACGTGTTGTCCTGAACTACTTTCTGTGGCCATGAATTCCACACATTCACCACTCTCTGAGTGAAGAAATTTCTCCTCTTTGCCCTAAAGTTTTTTGCCCCTTGTGGGTGGTACAGTGGCAAACAGCGCCAGAGAACTGTGTTCAATTCTGGTACCAGGTCAATGTGTGGGGTCTGCATATCTCCCCGTGGTTGTGTGGATTTCCTCTGCTTGTTCCTGTTTCCTCCCACAATCCAGGAATGTGCAGGTCAGGTGGATTGGCCATGGGAAATTGCCCCTTAGGGTCAGGGAGATTGGCAAAGTAAATACTTGGGGTTACGGGGATAGGGCCTGGGTGGGATTGTAGTTGGTTTTAGGCTCGATGGGCCCAATGGCCTCCTGCTGCACTGGAAGGATTATTTGTTTCTATGATTATCCTCAAGCTGTGCCCCCGAGTTCTGTACTCACCCAACATCGGAAACATTGTTTCTGCCAAACAAATTTAGATTTTAAAAAATATCTATGAGGTACTTAAACTCCAATGAAGACAATCCCAACAGACTTAGTCATATGCCAAACTTGCCATCCCAGGAATCAGCCTGGTAAACCTTCGCTGTACTCCCTCTATGGCAAAAACATCCTTCCCCACACAATGACACTAAAACTGCACACAAACTCCAGGTGTCGCCTCACCAACTTATTTTGCTATTAACACGCTGTGCGATGTTACCTTTACACCACTGTTACCACCTTCTTCAGTCTTTAAAATATTGTACTCACTTTGCCTGTGCCCATTATGTATTTTTGTCATATCACTCCTCTTTCCCACCTATCAGCTAACGTCTACGTCCCTCCACATGCTCCACTCCCATGTAACACAGTGTACTATCCATTATATTTATCTCTCTGTTCAATGTTAAGGAAGAGTCATACATGCATTAAGCATTGACACTTTTTGTCTCTCCTTTGACTTATTTTAGCATTTTAATTTCTAATTTCCAACATCGACAGTGCTCTTCTTTTACGTGTGCAAGGACTTACAATCGATAATTAGATCACGTTGGGGCGACGTGGTGGCAGAATGGTTAGCACTGCAGCCTCACGGCACCAGGGACCTGGGTTCACTTCCTGCCTTGGGTGACGTTGTGGAATTTGTACATTCTCCCCATGTCTGCGTCGTGCAGGTTAGGTGGGTTAGCCACGCTACATTCGTCCTTTGTGTCCAAAGATCTGTACGTTAGTGGCATTCGACGCATGAACATTAGGAATGGCTTTTTCCGGCCGTGCTCGGTGCGAAACCGGAAAATCTCGCCCAAGGTCACCGGACCTTTCCATAGTCCACCTCTCGCCGCTACAATTCCCGTGGCCGACGGTATGGTAGACTGTGGCCCAATTACTCCAAATCTTGGACTCCAAAAATAGAACAAATGCGATTGTTCAGAGTGAACTGCACTCAACGCCTCTACTTGCTCAGTCGGCTAGAAAAATTCAGCATGTCGTCGACGACTCCAATCAATTTTGGCAGATGCACCATATAAAGTATCCTTTCTAGATGTATCACAGCTTGGAATGACATCTGCTCTGTCCATGGCCCTAAAAAATCCCAAAGGGTTGTGAACGTAGCCCAGTCCATCTACACTTCCTGCTGCCCCAGAAAAACATCCAGCATAATCAATGGCCCCACGCACGCCAGACATCCTCACTTCCAAGTTTAAAGTTTGTTTATTAGTCGCAAGTCTGCTCACATGAGCACTACAATGAAGTTACTGTCGAAATCTCTGAGTCGACACAGTCCAACCGACGCCTGTTCGGGTATACTGAGGGAGAATTTAGCATGGCCTGTACACCTAACCAGGGCACCTGGAGGAAACTCACGAAATCATGGGGAAAACGTGACAACTCCACACAGTGACCCGAGCTGGGAATTGAACCCGGGTCCCTGGCGCTGTGAGGCAGCAGTGCTAGCCACTGTGCCACGGTGCCGCCCCTGCTTTCACCCCATCCAACTCCTTCCTTCAGGAGATAGATACAAACGTCTGAGAACCGACTCAAGAACAACTTCTTCCCTGCTGCCATCAGACTTTTGAATGGACCCACCTTATATTAAGCTGATCTTTCTCTACACCCGAACTGTATATGTAGCATTCTGCATCCTCTCGTTTATTTCCCTATGTGCGATATTCTTTGTCTGTATAGCACGCAAGAAGCGATACTTTTCACTGTATCGACTCCCCTCCTCCCCTCCCCTCCTCCATTACCGTGTCAGCACTGAAGCAACGCTGTCCAGTTCTGCTGCGGAACAAAAACACAAACTTCCATCTGTCCGCAGAGGTAGATGCAGCCGTTCCTTCAGCCACTATTAGAACAAGAGCATTTGAGCATTCTCTAACTTCTATATACCTCATATACTGTGAATATAATGCTTTCTGGATTGTAAAAAACAGCTGAATGCGGACATGTTGAAGGAAAAGATCCGTTACAATCTGATTGAACAATCGTTCAAACTAGCATGACAGAATGGTCTGAGCCTGCTGCTGCTTCATGTAATCAGTGATCCCTGCAGGGAAGAAAAAGGCCATTCGGTCCATCGAGCCTGCACCAACTACTATACCACGCACGCCCAATTCCTGTAACACTCCATATTTGCCCTGCTAATCTTACTGACACAAAGGGCAAATTAACATGACCAATCTACCCACACTGCACATCTTTGGACACTAAAGGGCAATCTACCGTGGCCAATCAACCTAACCTAAACATCTCTGGACACTAAGGTGGAATCTGCATTTGCCAATCCAACGAAATTACACATCCTTAGACTCTATGGGGCAAGGGGCAATCTTCCATGGCCAATCAACATAACCTAAACATCTTTGGAAACTAAGGTGTAATTTAGCATGGCCAATCCACCTGACGTGCACATCTTTGAACATTGAGGGGCAATTCAAAATGGCCAAATAAGCTGACCTACACATCTTTGGACACTAAGGGACAATATAGCATTACCAATCCACCTAACCTCAACATCTTTTGACTCGAAGGGGAAATTTAGCATGGCCAATCCACCAAACCTACACATCCTTCGAAAATAAGGGATAATTTAGCATGCCAATTCACCTAACGTACACATCTTTGGACACTAACGGCAATTTAGCATGACCAATCCACCTAACCTACACATCTTTGGACACCAAGGGGCCATTTAGCATGGCCAATCCACCTAACCTGCACACCATTGGACTCTGGGAGGAAACCGGTGGATACAGAGGAAACTGTGTCGGTTAATTGCTAAATTACACATTAGAGTTCAAAGATGTGTAGGTTAGGTTGATTGGCTATGGCAGATTGACCCTCCAAAATGTGTCCAAAAATGTGCAGGTTAGGTTGAGTGGCCATGCTAAATTGCCCCACAGTGTCCAAAGATGTGCAGTGTAGGTAGATTTCTCGTGCTAATTTGCCCCTTAGTGTCAGTGAGATAAGTAGGGCAAAAAGGGGTGTTACAGGGATTGGGCCTGCGACACGGGCAGACGGTGTAAACTGCACAGAGACATTTATATTGTTTTTATGTGGCCTCTGGATGATGGTTCCCTTCAGTCAAGAGTGATGTGGATTATGCCTAATTTATAATTGCGGGAGCTGGTTGTGCACAGATTGAGCAGCATTTTACCAACATTACAAGTGCCATGTGATTTTCCAGTGGTGCAATGCTTTTGTAAAATTGGACACGTGGCTATAGAATTGCAAATCTGACTATGAGTAGCAAAGAGGCGTTAAGTGCAAGATAGTCACAGTTTTACCGTGGCAGAATTCAATTAATGTCATTTCAGATATTGTGAGAATATGCAGGGGCTATTACTAAAAGTGGAAATTGGTGGCATTGTTTTAAATCTCTCCATTGTCTGTCCATTTGTTTTATGGAGGTTTATTATCGGGACTTTAAAATTCTCCCAGCCTCTTGGTTATCTCGTTGGGTTCACTATGCTGCAATAATATATTACAACGTCACATAAGATTTTGATGCGATTTATTATTGTCATATGTACTGGCAAACAGTGAAAAGTACGGTTTTGCCTGCAATTCACATAAAGTGCAGCAGAGTGGCACAATGTCTCACAGCTCCAAGGACCCGGGTATGATTCCTGGCCTGGGTGACTGTGCGGAGCCTGCACGTTCTCCATATGTCTGCGTGAGTTTCCTCCCTCCTCCCACAGTCCAAAAATGTGCTGGTTAGGTGCATTGGCCATGCTACATTGACTCTTCGTCTCCAAAGCTGTGCGGGTTAGGTGGATTGGCCATGCTAAATTACCTCTTACTATCCAACGATGTGTATTTCCTGCTGATTAGCCATGCTAAATTGCCCCTTATTATCCAAAGATGAGTCGGTTAGGTGTGTTGGCCACGTTGGTTTTGAGGATTCAAACCCTCCATGCCAGCTAACGCCTGTAACCAACCACACCCTGCTAGATACTCTGGAACGAGAGGTGAAGTGGCTATACATTTGTCATTCGTTCATGGGACATGGATGCCGCTGGCTGACCAGTATTTATTGCCCAACCTTAGTTGCCCTTCAACTGAGTGGTATGCTCAGAGGGAAAGGAGAGGGCAATTGAGAGTCAACCACATTGCTATGGATCTTAAGTCACATGTATGCCAGTCAAGGTAAGGACGGATGTTATAATCCATTCCAATGATATCTACTTCTGAATTCGAAATACTATATAACCCAACTTCTGAACTCCTGGTGGGACGAAAAAACATCAGGTTCACTAATATTAGTGCATAATATTAGAGAGAGATTGTATCTAATCCCAGTCTTAAGTCAAATTGGAATAGTCAGGTATCCCAGCTCGCCTTGTCCCCGGCTCTATTACTTGGAAGGGCCATGTGAGAGTGATCAGAAAACTTTACAAAATGGGCCTTTTGAGATTCAGCATTAATGGCCAAAAGCAGGATTTGACCTAAAGGAGGCAATTAACCCGGATAATCCTTTCTTCCGGGTCAGAACATGGGAAACTTGGGATCATTTAAATTCTTAAGAGAAGTAACGCAGAAATGGGAACATAAAAACCAAAAAACAAACGATGTTACAAAAACACAGCAGGCTTCGCAGCACACGAAGTGCTGTCCGTTGCAATCCTAGGCGAGAATCACTGTTTTTGAAACTGAGATGACAGCCTGGGGACTTCGCCATGTGGGTAACACTTAGGCTAACACAATGAATTGAATTGGTTTATTTATTCATAGAGTAAAAGAGTCATAGAAGGTTATAGCATGGAAACATGCCCTTTGGCCCAACTTGTCCATGACGACCTTTCGTTTTCAACCCGAAGCTAGTCCCAATTGCCTGCATTTGGTCCCTATCCCTCCATGACCATCTTACCGATGTAACTGTCTAAATGTTTTTTAAAGGACAATATTGTACACCTCTGCTACTACCTCTGGCAGCTTGTTCCAGACACTCACCACCCCCTGTGCGAAACAAAATGCCCGTCTGGATACTTTTGTATCACTCCCCTCTCACCTTAAATCTATGCCCTCTAGGTTTAGACTCCCCAACCTTTGGCAAAATATGTTGGCTTTCTCGCTGATCTATGCCCCTCATTATTTTATAGACCTCCATAAAGTCACCCCTTAGCCTTCTACGATCGAGAGAAAAAAGTCCCAGTCTATCCAGCCTCTCTTTATAACTTAAACTATCAAGTACCAGTAGCATCCTAATAAATCTTTTCTGTACTTTGTCTCGTTTAATAATATGCTTTCAATATTGGGTGACCAGAACTGTACACAGTATTCCAAGTGTGGCCTTAACAATGCCTTGTACAACTTCAACAAGACGTCCCAACTCCTGTATTCAGTGTTCTGACGAATGAAACCAAGCATGCTGAATGCCTTCTTCACCACTCTGTCCACTCGTGACTCCACTTTCAAGGAGCCATGGACATGTACCGCTCGATTCTTTTTGTTCTGTAACTCTCCCCAAAACCTACCATTAACTGAGTAAGTCCCGCCCTGGTTCAATGTACCAAAATGCATCACCTCACATTTATCATTCGTGGACCATGGGCATCGCTGGCTGGCCAGAACTTATTGTCCTTCTCAAGCTGCTCTTGAGAAGGTGGTGGTGAGCTGTCTTCTTGGAACGCTTGCAATCCACGTGCTGCGGATTGATCCACAATGCCAGTGGGGATCGAAATTCCAGAATTTTGACCCAGCTGCTGCGAAGGAACAGCAACATATTGCCGAGCCAGGATGCTGAGTAGCTCGGAGGGGAACTTGCAGGTGGTGTTGTTCCCATATATGTTTGGGTGTCTCGATGGCACAGTGGTTAGCACTGCTGCCTCGCAGCGCCAGGGACCCACGTTCGATTCCCGGCTTGGGTCACTGTCTGTGTGGAGTTTGCACCTTCTCCCTTTGTCTGCGTGGGTTTCCTCCGGGTGCTCCGGTTTCCTCCCACAGTCCAAAGATGTCTGGGTCTGGTGCATTTGCGATGCTAAATTGCGCCCGAATGTCTCGGGATGCGTCGATTAGAGGAATTAGCACATGTGGGATTACGGCCTGGGCATAGCCTGGGTGGGATTGTTGTCGGAGTAGACTCGATGGGCTGAATGGCCCCCTTCTGCACTGTTGGATTAGTATGATTATTCTATGTATCTGCTGTCCCTGTCTTTCTAGATGGAAGTTGTCATGGGTTTCAAAGGTGTTGTCGAAGGATCTTTGGTGAATTGCTGCAGTCCATTCTGTAGCTGGTACACACTGCTGCTACTGCGCCTCAGTGGTGGAGGCAGTGGATGTTTGTGGATGTGGTGCCATTCAAACAGAACCCTTTGTCCTGGATGGTGTCAAGGTTCTTGAGTGTTGTTGGAGCTGTACCCAGCCAGGCAAGTAGGGAGTATTCGGCTGCACTCATAACTCAACTCGGGGGTTTGAGTTACTCTCCTTAGCACTCCTAAACTCTGAGCTGCTCCATCACATTCCTGACTTGAGGGTTGAATAAAGAATATCTGGATGGAATTACCGTGCAGCCAACAGTATTCAAGTGGAGCTTACTATCTCCAAAGGCTTGATTTTGACATTCAAAGATATCTCACTCACCGGTGACATTGAAGGCCACGACGTTACTACGGGGTGACACATATTCCGTCCCTTTTACCGTTTTCACAAAGCTGCAACTGAAGGCTCCTCCATCATTTGGTGCCAGCTCTTTGATAGTAAATATGACGGTCCTCTCAGAGTCTGACATGTTATGGGTGTAGATGGCAGGCCCTTGTTCCCGATATAAGTGGGCGACGTCGCTTGGGTGGTTGCTGGTACAGTTAATGTTGACTCTCTCCCCCACTGTGAACACACCAAACGTTGGCGCTATCGAGATGGCGGGTTTCGGCAGCTCATCTGGAATATGTAGAACACATCAATAGATTATTTATTAGTGGCACAAATAGGCTTACATTAATAGTGCAGTGAAGTTACGGTGAAAATCCTTATTTACCACACTCTGGCACCTGTTCCGGTGCACTGATGGCGAATTTAGAATGGCCAATGCACCTAACCAGAACACCGTTCGGACTGTGGGAGGAAACCAGAGCATCCAGAGGAAACCCATGCACACACGGGAAGAACGATCTCACTCCGCACAAACAGTCACCCAAGCCGAGAATCGAAAATGGGTCGATAGCGCTGTGAGGCAGCAGCATTAACCACTGGGATGAGGAGTGGCTGGCCTCGTGGCATTCTCGCTAGACTATGAATCAGAAACTCAGCCCGGGTCCAAATCCCGACACGGCAGATAGTGAAATTTGAATTCCATAAAAATACATCTTGAATTAAGAATCTGCTAATGAGCATTGCCATTTGTTGAAGAAGCACATCTGGTTCACGACTGTCCTTAAGGGAACGAAATCTGCCTTCTTTATCCGATCTGGCCTACATGTGATACCAGAGCCACAGCAATGTTGTTGACTCTCAACTACCCTCTGAATTTGCTTTGTAAGCCATTCAATTGATAGGCAGGTCGGGATGGGCAATAAATGCTGGTGAAACAGCGACGAACAAGTCCCATGAATAAGAAATGAAACCAATGCGCAGCAGAGAACTCCTACTAAAATGTATCATTAAAAGCAGAACGCACAGGACAATTTTCCTGGGGAGATGGAACAGAACAGTATGGTAGCAGGAGTGAGGAATATCGATACTATATCAGTCCGAAATTTCTGTCCAGTTAATCTGAGACTGGGAACTGGCGCCCCTCCTGCCCTTTGTTTGGGACTCATCGGCCAAGGAAAGAGGGAATGGAGGCAAAACACCTCACAGCATCGATCACCATAAAAAAAACTGAATTATCTGCGTGAAATTATCAATTCGCCCCTGGTTTCGAATTCCAGAGAATATAGGTTCAGTCTACTCATCGAATCACACAGAGAACACTTGGAACCACACTTGCATTGTTTCATTTCTTCCCAGACATGCACATCTGTTCATAGGCAAATTTGCCGAGAGTACAAGAGCGTAAAGCACTCCTGGCGATTTCTTTGATGGTCAACTTTGTAGACATAAGTGCTCATCGTTGAACAGATGTTTGTTTTTACCATCGTTCATGGTACATGGGTGCTGGTCAGCATTTATTGTCCATCCCTAGTTGCCTGAGGGCAGTTGAGAGTCTGCCACATTGCAGTGGCTCTGGAGTCACATGTAGGCCAGTCCTCGTAATGACGGCAGATTTCGCTTCAAAACACAACAGTGAATCATCACTTGATGTATATTTAAGGTTGATTTATTCGTGTCACATGTAGGCTTACATTAACACTACAATGAAGATAATTTGAAAATCGTCTATTCCACCACAATTCAGCGCCTGTTCTGGTACATTGAGAGAGCATTTTAGTCTGGCCAGCGCGTCTTTCAGACTGTGGGAGGAAACTGGAGCACACAGAGGCAACCCACGCAGACACGGGGAAAAAGTGTCAACTCCACACAGGCAATGACTCAAGCTGGGAAACGAACCCGGGTCCCTGACACTGAGGCAGCAGTGCTAACAACTGTGCCACCATGCCCCAATATAGAAGGGATCAGTTAATCCAGTCCGAGTCGCATGAGGAGGTGTTAAGGTGGAGGTGAATGAGGGCTGGGCCTTTTGCCCTGTTTCGAAGAACCCAGACACCCTGTATGTGAAACGTCTAATGATTGTGATAGTACAGAAATAAAGCTAAATACATCATGATGACACCTTCTATGACAAGAATTCTGGTTGATTTCAAGACCAAACTTCCTTCACATTCACAACATTGGAAACTTGATGAGCAATCAATTCTTCAAACCATGCAAGGCATTAAGATAACTGAAGCTCATAAAACCCAGCATGTAGCTATTCCAAAGAAGAACTTTCAAACAGTTCACATGACTGAGATAAGAGCTAAAGGGCATAACTACTGGTGTAACATTTCATGCAATGTGCCAAAAAATCACTATATATTCAAAGCTGTTAGATCCTGCATGTTTGTGGCTCAGTGAATGTCGAAAGGTTGATCCCACTTGAAGGAGAATCCAGAACTAGGGGGTTAATATAACAAATGAGCTGTCAGCAATTGTAGACAGAGAATTTGAGTTTTTTTGTCTCTGTTTAAGAGCTCCAGAAGTCGTCCTTTTGGGAAAAGTGCTTTCATTACACAAAATAAGGTAAAATGAAAAAAAAACACACAAACCCCTGGTGAACACAATTGATCCCAACAATGACAAGGGAATAATTGACCCTCTCAAGATTTTGCTTTGAACAGGGCTCAGAATGCGAGCTTCACCTGGTTGGTTAATTACCAATCACCAGGGAGGTTATATGCAACGAATCCGACAGGGAGGTCAATTAGCCATTCTGCATGCAATTGATGGGAGTTATCACACTCTCTCTTTCAGAGGGTAATTAATTTCTACACCTCTCTTCCTCAAATTGCAGTTCTTGCAGTAATTACAGGACAGTAAAATATTCAGTCTTTGAATATGTTCAATGCAGAGCTAGTTGCATTCCTGATCAAAAATATAAGGAGTGAAAGGGTTTGAGGGGAAGACGGGAATGTGGGGTCTATGTTGAAATTGAATGCATTAGAGTCACAGATAGGCTTCCATTAGCACTGGAATAAAGTTACTGTGAAAATCCCAAAGTCGCCATGCTCCAACACCTGTTCAGGTACACTGAGGGAGAATTTAGCATGGCAAATGCACCTAACCAGCACGTATTTTGGACTGTGAGAGGAAACTGGAACATCCAGGGGCGAGCGTGTAGACACCACGCAGACAGTGGCCCAACCCTAGAATCGGACCAAGGTCCCTGGCGCTGTGTGGCAGCAGTGCTGAGCACTGTGCCACCGTAGATTTGAGCTTACAAGCTAATCAGTCAGAATCTAATTAAATGTTGGTGCAGGTTTGGGAGTACAATGGACCTATTCTTTCTCCTGATTCCTTTTTTCGCACATAAACCTGTGGGCGCAATGGGTAATGACTCGAGGTTGAAATCAGAGACTGTTAAAGTACAGTCCAAAGTTGGCCAATAGTTTAAGGGTGCAGAATGCTCTCTCGAGAATTTGGACTTGGTCGAGAATAATGAAGCAAGGATTAATGAAATTATATATCATTCACCAGTGACATTGAACTCCACGAAGTTACTACGGGGCGACACATATTCTTTCCCGAACACCTCTTTCACAACACTGCAGCTGTAGGCTCCGCCATCCATTGGGTCCAGCTCTTGGATGGTGAAGATGACTGTTCTCATGGATTCTGAGACATTGTGGGTATCGATAGTGCGTCCGACATGCTCCCTGTACATGCAGGAGACGTGGCTTGGGTAGCTGGCAGTGCAGTTAATCTGAACTCGCTCCCCTACTGTTAGCACACCAGAGGCTAGCTCTGTTGAGACAGAGGGCTTGGGAAGTTCATTTGTAAGAGATAGGAACAGATGAGCCACTTCTGTGAGTATGAGGAGGGGTGGGAGAGGGGGGCACCGTGACCTGAAGCACAAGCAGGCATTCCTGGAATCAAATTGACCTGTCTTGAGTTGAGCTCAGAGTTCTGTTGACACTGCAAGGCCAAACCATCTGGAAATTGCAAATCCTTCACCTTTCTTCCCTGCGACCACCATGAGTTGACATTATTTTGCATTCATGGGCGTCGCTGGCTGGCCAGCATTTATTTTCCATTCTTAGTTGCCCTTGAGCAGGTCGTGGTGAGCTGCCTTCTTGAAATGCTGCAGCCAATGTGCTGTGGGCTGACCCACAAGATCCTTAAGGACGTAATTCCAGGATTTTCAGACTGCAACAGCGAAGAAACAGCTTTAGTGTTCGATGTCAGGATGGTTAGTGGCTTGGAGGAGAACTTGCAGCTGGTTGTGTGCCCATGTATCTGCTGTCCCTTGCCATTCTAGATGGAAGTTGTCGTACGGTTGGAAGACGCTGGAAGATCTTTGTTGAATTACTGCAGTGCATCTTGTAGATAGTACACACAGCTGCTACTGAGCCTCGGTGGTGGAGAAGTGGATGTTTCTGAATTTGGTGCCAATCAAGCGTTCTGCTATTACCTGGATGGTGCCAAGCTTCTTGAGCGTTCTTGGAGCTGCACCCATCAAGGCAAGTGGGGAGCATTCCATCACACTCCTGAGATGTGCCCCTTAGATAATGGTTGTGTTTGGGGAGTCAGGAGGTGAGTTGCTTGCCGTAGTATTCCGAGCCTCTGACCTGCTCTTGTAGCCAATGTGCTTATATGGCGTGTCAGTGTGAGTTTCTGGCCAATGGTAATCACAAGGATGTTGACATCTTGGCGCAATCATTAGTTATTCCATCCAAATGTTGACAGTGTCTTCGCACATTACACGGTGTGTTACACCTGTGCTGTCAGATACACCCTTGCTTTATAAATATGTTATCCCTCTCTCTGTCTCCCTCCCTGGCCGGACTGAACTGAGGATATCAGATAAAATAGTGTTTCCCTATTTAGAATCCATATAAAGAGGGGAAAGGGATCAAGTTTAATAAAATTTAGTTATTATGACAAGTCGGCTTACATTCACACTTCAATTAAGTTATTGTGGAAATTCCGTAATCCCAACACTTCAACGCCTATCTGGGTACATTGAGAGAATATTTAACATGGCCAATGGATCTAATCACCACGTCTTTCGGACTGTGCGGGGAAGCCAGAGCATCCAGGGGAAACACAAGCAGAAACAGGGAGAGCGTGCAAACTCCACTCAGGAAGTGCCCAAGCCGGGAACCGAACAAGGGGCCCTGACACTGTGCCACTGAGCCTTTCAAATTGGAGCCAATCAGGGATTCACTACAAGTGACACGATTGCCAGGAAACAGAGGGGCACGCTGAATAAATGAGATGAGGGACATCATGTGGAAACACTTCCTCTTAATCCAGCTCGCATTCACAATCTGGAATGCCTCATCTGAAATGAAGCTGGAAGCAAATCCAACGGCAACATTGTCAAAGAGTGGATATGAGTGAGCAAAAAATAGGGAAATTAACAAGAAGAGTCAAGGGTCTGGTGCCTGAGCTTAATTGGAGTCCTCTCACAAGGTCAGCACAGGGATAACGCGATGAATTACCTTCTTCTGTGGGATTACATCGGATAATTCTTAATGTTGCTTTGGCAATCAGATTATCTGTAAATTTGCCTTACCCGTCACGCTGAACAGCACTGGCTCACTGATCGGTGAATAAGCCCAGGTCATGTTGTTCTCGTAGAATTTTTGATATTTGCAGGTGTAGATGTTGTGGCCTTTTGTGGAAGAACCCGCACTGAACTTGAAGATGGCCGTGTAGTTGACATCATTCAAGGACAAGACTCTGACCTTAAAATCTTTGTACAATTCCACATTACAGCGCGTGAGGGGAACGTGGCAGATGAGTGAATAATCCTCTCCTGGTAGAATGACACTGGATGGTGGATCCAGAGTCAATGAAGGTTTGGGTAAGCCAGCTGGAGAATAAACAATATATCAGACACAAAATATTTGATACAACCATTCTTATTCTTTTTTTCAGAATGAAATAGCTGTCCAGACTTATCACCCTCACTAATGCCATTCTAACTATTTACCTCACTGCCCCTCGGCTCATACATTAAGAGAGGTTGCATGATTATTTGTCTCAATTTATTTTATTCAAAGTTTTGGCGTGGCTGGCTCACCAATAATTATTGCCCATCCTCTGATGATACTGTGCCTTTAAGAAACGAATTTTAATCTTGTTTGTTTGCTGGATGTTTCTGCAGTCCTTGGCAATTTCTCAGCGTCGTGTTGTCTGCTCAGGATTATTGAGTAATTGTTGATTTTAATCTGAACTAATCCATAATTCTGTGGTTTTAATATCTCCTGGATCGCTGAATGGAGTTGGATTGGGGGTGGTTGACAGGTTCTGTCATGTGGCTAGGGATAGGCAGTTTATAACAGAACATTCCAAGTTTTAGCTTAGTTTCTCAGTTGCTGCCAAACGCTGGTTCAAGACGTCATTCTCTCTCTCTCTCTCTCTCTCTTACTCTCTCTCTCTCTCTCTCTCTCTATCTATCTATCTATCTATCTATCTATCTATCTATCTATCTATCTATCTATCTATCTATCTATCTATCTATCTATCTATCTATCTATCTATCTATCTCTATCTCTCTCTCTCTCTCTATCCCTCTCTATGTATCTCTCTCTCTCTTTCTCTCTCTCTCTCTTTCTCTCTCTCTCTTTCTCTCTCTTTCTCTCCCCAGAGGCTTTCTGAAAGGTCCCAGGCTGGGAAGCCTTGTAAAACTGATCCAACATTCACACATATGTTAAAGTCTGAACGTCCAACATCACGTGAACATACTTGATTTAGTTCTTACTAATTCTGCAGAAGGGTGTATGTCTGTGGGGCATTACTTTCACTTCAACAACAGGCATAGCTGGCTGCTAAGAAGGCAAATGCATTTGTGCCCTTCTTTGCTTGAGGGATGGATATTAAAAACCAGGGAGGTTACGGTGGAGCCGTAATGAGATGCTGGTGAAGCCACAGCTGGAAATTGCATACAGCTTTGGTCTCTCAGGATATATTGCCACTGGAGAGGGTGCACAGGAGATTCATTCGGTTGATTCCTGGGGTGAGAGGCCTGGCACATGAGGAAAGACTAAGTAGAATGGACTATACTCATTGAGATTTAGAAAAATATAGAATTATGAAGGGAATGGATAAGATAGAAACCTGGAGGCTATTTCCACTAACGGGTGAAATGAGGGGACATAGCCTCAAAATAAGGAAGAGCAGATTTATGACTGAGTTGAGGAGGAACCTCTTCACCCAAAGGGTTGTGCATCTGTCGAAATCCCTGCCCAGTGAAGCAGTTGAGGCTACCTCATTGAATGTTTTTAAGGCAAAGATAGGTAGGTGTTTGAACAGTAAAATAATTAATGGTTGTGGTGAGCGGAACGGTCAGTGGAGCTGAGTACGCGAAAAGATCAACTATGGTCTTATTTAATGGTGGGGAAGGCTCGAGGGGCCAAATGGTTTACTCCGCCTCCTAGTTCTTATGTTCTTATGTTGTTTGTTTGACAAAAGCTTTCTAATAAATCTTAACGTTCTCTAATTGCCATGAGGGCGGCACGCTGGCACACTGGTTAGCACTGCTACTCCACAGCGCCAAGAATACCGCTTCGGTTTCGATTCCCAGCTTGGGTCACTGTCAGTGCAGAGTCCACACATTCTCCCCATGTCTGTATGGGTTTCCTCTGCGTGCTGCAGTTTCCTCCCACAGTTTGATAAACGTGCTGGTTAAGTGCAATGGCCTTGCTAAAATTCTCCCTGAGTATAGTGACACAGTTGCCGGAGTGTGGTGACTGGAGTATTTTCAGAGGAACGTCATAGCAGTGTTAATGTAAACCGATTCTTGACACTAATAAATAAACTTTAAACAAACCAGCTAATGGGCACGTTACCGACGGAAATGTAAGTACAGGCAAAAAAAATACCTGTAGTTGCTGGAATCTGAAACAAGAACAGAAAATGCGGGAGAAACTCAACAGGTCCAACAGCATGTATGGAGGAAGAATAGAGCCAACGCTCCGAGTCTGGATTACCCTTCCTAATGTCCATTTTCAAGTTGTCATAGCTGGGGTGGCTAGTTTCAATTAATGTAACAAAATTGAAACCATCATTTGCCGCAAAAAATATTACCATGAAGCTCCCTGGTTATCCTTAAAAATCCACCTAGTTGATAATGTCAGGGAGACACAGGATTAATTTCCCTTTGTGGCAAGAGGACTTGAGTGCAGGAGCAAGGGTGTGTCATTGCAGCTTTACAGGGCCTTGCTAAGACCACACTTGGAGTATTGTGCGCAGTTCTGCTCTCCTCCATCTAAGAAGTGATTTATTTGCCAGAGAGACAGTTAAGCGATGGTTCACCAGACTGATTTCTGGAATGGCAGGATTTCCGTATGAGGAGAGATTGGATAGGCTGGGCCTACATTCACTGGAATGAAGGAAAATGTGAGGGGAACTTATTGAAACATTTAACATTCTGATATGACTGGAGAGATTGGATTTAGAAGTGTTTCCTCTGGCTGGCACAGAACTGGGGGGTGGGGGTGCGTGGTGAGCGTGGGGTGGCGGGGGGCCGGGTGGCGGAGGGACGATGTGGATTAAGGGGCCAAATCACATTGCACGGGCAATGCAATTTAGAACAGAGTTGATGAGAAGGTTCTTCACTCAAAGTTCAGGGAGCCTGTGGAATTCTTCAACACAACGCTGAGGAGGTGAAGTCACTGAAAAAAAACTGGAAGAAGGAAATAGATTTCCAGTCTCCAAAGTTGACAACATGACCTGATGAAGGTGTCGAAGATTATGAGGGGCAGGGACAGGGTGGATAGGGAGCAGCTGTTCCCTTTAGTTGAAGGGTTACTTACGAGGGGACACAAGTTAAAAACGAGGGGTGGGAGGTTTAGAGGGGATTTGAGGAAAAACCTTTTTACCCCGAGGGTGGTGACGTTCTGGAATGTATTGCCTGGGAGGGTGATGGAGGCGGGATGCCTCACATCCTTTACATAGTACCTGGATGATGACTTGGCACGCAATAACATTCAAGGCTATGGGCCAAGTGCTGGCAAGTGGGAGTAGGTGGGCAGGACAGGACCTTTCATTCGATAGTGCAGACTCTAGCGGCCGAAGGGCATCTTCTCTACTGTGGTATTCTGTGATTCTGTGATTCTGAGTGTGCGGGAAGCGATCGAGTGTGGATTTGAGGAGGAGGATCAATCATGCTCATGGTGATTGGTGGAGGAGGTTCTAAGCGCTAAATGGCCCCCTCCTGCTCCTATTCTGCGTTAAAACCCATTGTTCGTCTACTGTCTGACTTAAGTGTGCTTCCAAACTCTCAACAATTCTCCTAAATGGCTTCCCAAGCTAGTCAATGAACCATTGCGATCACACCCGATCCCCAACTCCGGTTGTCCTCATTCAAGCAGATAGCTCAATACCAATTTCACAAGGGGAATTTAGAGATAGTCCAGAACCAACTTTCATACCAACCACGATCAATTCCGGCCCATGAATGAATGATGCCAATTATGTCATGGGTGTCATCGGATAATTGAACACTGGAGCAAAATAACAGTTTCGCCCATCGTTCCTGTTTCAGGCCTTGGAAAGGGTGAGGAATTCACCAACTACCCGTTTATTAATGCTTGATCAATTTCACTTGCAGCTCTTGTAAAATCAGCAGTTATATCAATGAATATGTTTTATAGAAACATAAACTATCAGCAGAATGAGACCATTTGGCTCCTCCAGCTGCGCCGCCATGCATTGTGATCATCAAATTCAATATGCTAATTCCCCCCTCCTCCCCAGATCTCTTGATCCCTTTTGATCCGCGAATGCTATCTAATTCCTTGTCGAAATCAGACAACGTTTTGGCCTCAATTGCTTTTTGTGGTAGTGAATTCCATATATTCACTACTCTTTGGTTGAAGGAACTTCCTCTCACCTTTGTCCTCAAAGGTTCATCCCTTTATGACCTACATCTGGACTCTCCCACCTTCGGGAATATTCTTTCTACATCGATCCTATCGAATCCTGTTAGCCGTTATTTAGTTATTAGTTAATGGTAACTGTCAACACAAAATAATTTGAGGAGTAATCCACGTGCTATGTTAGCCCCGTTTGTAGTTCAGCACTGGCAGTCGCTGCCTTTATTCTGTAGTGAGGACAAACCATGACAGAATTTAAAGATTTTACTCCACTCACCACTGTCAACGCCTGGTGAATTCACCGCAATAGACCACATGGAAACTGGAAAGAGAAAGCAGTGAAGGCTTCAGTTGGAATATCGAACTCACATATCATTACACAAGCATGCATGCTGAGCTTTCGGACAATTTGCTAAAATTGGGGGTGCGGTGAGGGGGTTGGGAGGGGTGTGTGGGTGTGGTGAGTAAACATTTTATTTTGACGCAGCGAGTTCCTATGATCTAGAAAATGATTCCTGAAAGGGAGCCGGAAACTGATTCAAAAGGATCGTTCAGGGAGAAACTGGATAAAGAATAACCGGACGGATATAGGAGTGATGCATTACATTTGATCCATTCGCTAGGCCATTCAGACAGTCAGCACATGCACAATTAATTTGATTTCATTTCTTTTTGTATTGGGGTACAATGGAAAGTATGTATTCTAGTGCACTATACAGACAAAGCCTACTGTTCTTTTTTATATTTGGTTTGTCACGAAGAACAAAAGAAAAAAGAACAGTACAGCACAGGAGCAGGCCCTTCGGCCCTCCAAGGCTGCATCCTCACATTGCTCTAACTCAGTGGTTCCCAAACCTTTTCCACTGTGCTGCACTTTCGGAATAAAAATTGGCTCAGGCCACGCCGAATGTTTTATTGTCAAGAAATACATTCAAAAACAAAAAAAAGCAACTCCGAGCAGTGCTTGATTCATAACATAGAACACAACTACTTTATAATATGATAATGGGACATCCAGAAAGTATAAAACAATGCAGCTACATAAAAACATGATTCATTCCCAAAATATACTTATAGACGATCCTCTTACATATGTAACCATAAGTAAGTGCAGAAACTGAATGAGAGGTGTGAGCTTGTTTTTGTCTGGTAATCTCATTTATGTTAGGTTTAATTTGAGACAAACAAACTCTCATCTCCTGATCAACATAAAGAACAAAGAACAAACAACAGTACAGCGCAGGAAACAGGCTCTTCGGCCCTCCAAGCTTTTGCCGCTCATTGGTCCAACTAGACCATTCGTTTGTAACCCTCCGTTCCCAGACTGCTCATGTGACTATCCAGGTCAGTCTTAAATGATGCCAGCGTGTCTGGCTCCACCACCCTACTTGGCAGCGCATTCCAGGCCCACACCACTCTCTGTGTAAAAAAACGTCCCTCTGATATCTGAGTTATACCTCGCCTCTCTCACCTTGAGCCGGGACCCGTCGTGATCGTCACCTCCGACCTGGGAAAAGGCTTCCCACTGATCACCCTATCTGTACCCTTCATAATTTTGTACTCCCACTCGATTTTTTCTGTAGGCAACGATGGGAAGTAATGATCAATCCTTTTTACCAGTTTTGCAAGATGTTCCTGTATGAGGCCGTACAACTCATTGCTCATTTAAAAACTTTTTACCAGTGGGAACATTTCGAGGTTATGTTGCATTGCTCTTCGAGCCTGAGCTGAAACTTTTTTTTAAATGCAGTTCGTTTGTCTGTCGTTGTGAGGATCTTGTCATCGCGCCCTTGCATACTGGCATTGAGCACATTCAACCGGGAAAAGATAGAGGCCAAATATGCCAGCTTTGCACACCATCATTGTCATCCAGTTGGTGGTACAATGGGTTCCCGTCTTGTTCCAAAAATTCTCTTAATTCGTTCTTCAGTTGCAACACCCGAGTTAAAACTTTTCCGCGGGACATCCAGCGAACCACCGAGTGCAGAATTAGGCATTGATGTTTTGATTCCATATCTTTGCAGAGTTGAACAAATAACCGTGCCTTTAGTGGTTTTGCTTTGATGAAGTTCACAATGCACACAGTCTGATCTGGAACCAACTTCAAATCAGCTACAAGGGTCTTGGTGATTAATGCCTCTCTGTGTAAAAAACAGTGAGTTGATATTACATCAGGATTTTTCTGTTTGATGAGTGCTGCCAAGCCTCTCACATTCCCTATCATACATGGCGCTCCACTCGTACAAATTCCAAAACAAGAATCCCATGATATCTCAAGTTTTTCCAAATACTCAGATAAGGTTTGGAAACTATCTTGTCCTCTGGTATGTTTTTCAAGTTCCTTGCAAAATAGCAACTGTGTGATTATTTCGTCATTGTGAATGAATCCGATATAGGCAAGCAACTGTGCTGTTCCACTAATGTCGGTCGATTCATCAACTTGAATGGTAAATTCAAGCTGCAGGCAGGCTGAATCAATTTTTCAGCTATTGTATGTGGTTTTGTCCGTTGAGCAATCAATTCAGCCACTTCTACATCTTATTTGAGACTGTCATTCATTTCTCGAAATATGATCGTTGGCATTTCTGCTGTTCCAAAAGCATTTCAAAATATTGAACATCCTCGTTTGCCAGATTTCCATGTTTTGACAACAGATATCTTTTCATCTTGCTTGGGACCATATTGGAATTGGAACGCTTCTCACCACAGATCACACACATAGGCCGAGGTACGTTTTCATCTCCAGTCCATGTGAAACCGAGGCTCAGATAGCTATCCATATATTGTCGCCAAACTTTCTTTTTTGGAGGTTAGCTTGGGCCTGCTACTGGTGTAGAACTAAACGACTCTTCTTCAGCATTCTGTTCGAACGGCGATTTTGGATCACAACGTGGACTCAGATCGTCCTCAGCATCACTTGATGCTCTTGCTCTCACTTCGGAAAAATATCTATCCATGTTTAAATGTTTCTTTGAATGTCCTTGAATCTTACGGCCACACTTGCCATCCGCTCTCTCCACACCTGTGTGGCGCACCGCACCCTTTGGGAACCACTGCCCTAACTGGACCAAACAACCACCCTTATCCCTCTATACTACCGCCTCACACCCACCCCCGTCCAAGTTTCTATCCAGATAACTCTTAAATGTCACGAATGTGTCTACCTCAATCACCTCACTTGGCAGGGCATTCGAGGCCCCTATCATCCTCTGTGTAAAAATCTTCCCCCGCTCATTTCTACAGAACGTCCCCCCTTACCTTGAACTTGTGCCCCCAGTAATTGTCATTTCTGCCCTGGGTAAAAGCTTCTAAGTAATCACATTATCTATGCCCCTCATAATTGTATAAACTTATATCAAGTCGAACCTCAGCCTCCGTCTTTCCAAGAAGAACAATCCCAGTTTATTTAATCTCTTTTCATAAATAATTCAGTCCATACCAAGCAACATCCTGTTAAACACTTTATGCACTCCAATCAAAGCCTCCATATCCTTCTGGTAGTGTGACGACCAGAATTGGACACAATATTCCAAATGTTGCCTTACCAACATTTGATATAAATGGAACATAATTTACCAAATGTAATACTTGATGACCCGACGGATGAAGGTGAGCATGCCCTTTGTATTGGGACATAGTGAAAAGTGTTGTTTCTTGCACGCTCTAAAGATAGAGCATATCGATCGTCGAGAAGGAAAGGATAGGGTATCTATTAAGGTGTATAATCATACAGGGTATAGAGAAACATAGCAAAATAGCAACTAGATAGAGGGGTAGGCCATTTGGCCCTTCGAGCCTGCTCCGTCGTTCATTTTGATCATGGCTAGTCATCAATTCAATACCCAACCCCCACTTCCCTCAAATCCCTTGAACCGCTTAGCCCCAAAGAGCAAAATTGAATTTCTTCTTGATATCAAGCAACTGTCAATAAACATAAGGGAGGTTCATTCAAAAGTTTGATGGCAGCAGGGCAGAACCTCTTCTTGAGTCGGTTCGTATGTGATCCCGGACTTTTGTATCTTTTTCCCGCTGGAAGAAGCTGGACGAAAATACGTCCGAGGTGAGTGGGGTCCTTTATTATGCTGGCTACTTTCCCAAGGCAGTGGGAAGTCTCGATGGATTCAATGCATGGGAGTCTGGTTTGAATGGTGGACTGGGCTACGTTCACAACGCTTTACAGTTCCATGTGGTCTTGGTTAGAGCAGGAGCCAGACGAAGCAATACATCGAGAAATGATGCTTTCTGTGTGCATTTGTATAAAATCCTGAGAGTCGTAGCCAACATACTGATATTCCTTCACCCCCTGAGAAAGTAGAAGCGTTGGTGAGCTTTCCTAACTAGAGTGTTGGCGTGGAGGGACCAAGAAAGATTGTTGGTGATCTGGACACCTCGTAACCTGAACCTCGTAACCTCGTAACCTGAAACTCCTGACTTAGTTTTCATCATCTACCTCTGACAATTTCATCATTCTGAATGGTGCCGTGTAAGGTTTCCTTGGAGATGAAGCTTGCTTTTTCATCCTTAAAGGAACTTAGTTACTCGGTGAATGTGACCATAATTCATTTAACAGAAGATTGTGTGAGAGTTTTGCACCACGGCACAATCGAGGTGTAGAAGAAAATGTATGATGGAGGGCTGCCCTGCCAGTGTCGCCCTCATTCATGGATAGGCAACTCTGCAAACGACACTTGTTGAAAATCAGATCAGTCCGACCTCAGTGACCTTTGTTGAAATCCAGTTGTGCGTAAAACAAAGCAGACATTATGGACGCAAAGAGCCCCCATGTGCTTGCTTAGGTTTCCTCCAGTTGCTCTGAAAATCCAGGATTACGTAAGCCTATTGTTTTTTATGCTAAGCTTGAGGAAGGATGTATATCCTGGTGATTGTGTTTAAATTGGAACAACAGAGAAAGCTAGCTGTTAGGCGGTATACTGTGTCAGTTGCATTTGGTACAAGTAAGCTAAATGTTTTTCTTATATTCCAACTTTGTTTTTCAATTATCGTTGTTTGATAAAAACTTCCTCGTGGGTCACTTGAATCGTAGGTGGCGTGAAGCACCTTACAATGATCTGCGCAAAATTCATATATCAAAAATAGGGTCTAGGGTAACTTCTCCAAACATCTTGGAGTTTCTTCCCCGGGGAATTGAACAAATGGTGACTATGTGGAGGATAAAGTTAATCCTGGACTGGTTACGGCAGATAAATTCACACCAAGTCTAAGTCATGGTGTCATCCATCCAGTGAAAATATCGACACTTCCCGCTGCCTCCGAACAGCAGCATAATAAAAGACCCCAGGCACTGCGGACATACTCTCTTCCACCTGCTTCCATCACGAAAAGATACGAAAGTCTGAGGTCACGAACCAACCAATTGGAAAATTGTTTCTTCCCTGCTGCCATCAGACGTGTGAATGGACATACTTTCTCTGTACCATAGCTATGAAAGCAATCACTCCTTTCCTTCCCAATACCTGGTATGCCTTGCCGATATAGAGCGCAAGAAACAATCCTTTTCATTGCATCCCAATACATGTGACAATAATAAATGAAATAAAAATCAAAATATTCAGAAGGAGTTTCTCATTCAGGATGTGGATGAAGGACCAGAGAGGGGTCGAAACTTGACCTCCTTCTGGGACATAAGGAAGGACACGTGACAGAAGTGTTAGTGAGAGATCACTTAGTACCAGTGACCATAATTCCATTAGTTTTAAGATAGCTATTGAGGATGATAGGTCTGGTCCAAAAGTTACAATTCTAAATTGGGGCAAGGCCAATATTCAGGGGAGCAGGCAGGGAATTTCACCAGTTATTTGGGGGAGTCTGTTGAAAGGCAAACGGACGTCTGGTAAGTGGGGAGCTTTCAAAAGTGTGTTAACCAGGGTCCAGGGTAAGCACATTACTCTTGGAGTGAAGGGCAAGACTGATAGCCGTAGGGAAACCCGTTTGACTCGGGATATTAAGGCCCTGGCCAAGAAGCGGAAGGAGGCACACGACATGCAGAGGCTGCTGGGATCAAGTGGATCCCATGAAGAGTAGAGAGGACGGAGGTGTAGAGTTAAGAGAGAAAACAGGAGGGCGAAAAGGGGACGTGATTTTGTGTTGGCAGTTAATGAAAATGAGAATCTGAAGAGGTTCTACAAATAAATCTGGTCGCCTCATTACAGGAAGGATGTGGAAAAAATTGAAAGGGTGCAGTGGCGATTTACAACGATGTTGCCTGGATTGAGCAGCATGCCTTATGAGGATAGGCTGAGGGAGCTCGGTCTTTTCAACTTGGAGAGACATAGGATGAGAGGAGACCTAATCGAGGTATATAAGATGTTAAGAGGTGGACTCCCAGAGGCTTTTTCCCAGGGTGGAATTGGCTGCTACGAGAGGACGCAGGTTTAAGGTGCTGGGGGGTAGGTACAGGGGAAATGTTAAGGGGAAGTTTTTCACACAGAGGGTGGTGCGCGAGTGGAATCCGCTGCCGTCAGTGGTAGTGGAGGCAAACTCAATAGGGTATTTTAAGGGACTCCTGGATGAGTACATGGGACTTAATAGGGTGGAGGGTTATAGGTAGGCCTAAAAGGTAGGGATATTTTCGGAACAACTTGTGGGGCCGAAGGGCCTGTTTTGCGCTGTCGTTCTTCTATGTTTCTATGTTTCGATAAAGGGCAAAAGAATAACAAGGGAGAAAATAGGGTCTCTTAAGGGACAACAAGGTAATCTATGTGCGGATCCACAAGAGATGGGTGAGATCCTAAATGAATATTTCTCGTCAGTATTTACTGTTGAGAAAAGCATGGATGTTAGGAAACTTGGGGAAATAAATAGTCTTGAGGAGTGTGCATATAACAGACAAGGAGGTGCTGGAAGTTTTAAAGCGCATCAAGGTTGATAAATTCCAGGGACGTGATAAAGTGTATCCCAGGACATTGTGGGAGGCAGGGAGGAAATTGCGGGTCCCCGAACCGAGATATTTGAATCATCGATAGTCACGGGTGAGGTGGCTGAAGATTGGAGAGTGGCACATGTTGTGCCTTTGTTTAAAAAGGGCTGCAGGGAAAAGCCTGGGAACTACAGGGCAGTGCGCCTCCCATCTGTGGTGGGTAAATTGTTGGAAGGTATTTTGAGAACAGGCATTTAGAGATGCAAGGACTGATTAGGGACAATCAGCATGTCTTTGTGAGTGGAAAGTCATGTCTCACAAATTTGATTGAGTTTTCTGAAGGGGTAACCAAGAAGGTAGATGAGGGCAGTGCAGTTGATGTTGTCTACATGAACTTTAGCAGGGCCTTTGACAAGGTACCGCATGGTAGGTTGTCACATCAGGTTAAATCTCACGGGGTCCAGGGTGAGGTATCTAAATTAATATAAAATTGGCATCTTGACAGAAGCCAGAGGGTGATTGTAGAGGATTGTTTTTCAAACTGGAGGCCTGTGACCAGCGGTGTGCCTCAGGGATCACTGCTGGACCCACTGTTATTTGTCATTTATATTAATGATTTAGATGAGAATATAGGAGGAATGGTTAGTAAGTTTGCAGAGGACACGAAAATTGGTGGCATAGTGGACAGTAAAGAAAGCTATCTCCAATTGCAACGAGATTTTGATCAATTGTGCCAGTGGGCTGATGAATGGCAGATGGAGTTTAATTTAGACAAATGCGAGCTGATGCATTTGGTAGATTGAACCAGGGCAGGACTTACTCAGTTAATGGTAAGACGGTGGGGAGAGTTACAGAACAAAGAGATCGAGGGGTACATGTAAATAAGTCCTTGAAAATGGAGTCACAGGTGGACAGAGTGGTGAAGAAGGCATTCTGCATGCTTGGTTTCATCAGTCAGAACATTGCATACAGGAGTTGGGACGTCTTGTTCAAGTTGTACAAGACATTGGTAAGGCCACACTTGGAATACTGTGTGCAATTCTGGTGACCCTATTATAGAAAGGATATTGTGAAATGCGAAAGAGTGCAGAAAAGATTTACTAGGATGCTACAGGGAATTGATGGATTGAGTTATAAGGAGAGACTGGATAGACTGGGACTTTTTTCTCTGGAGCGTAGGAGGCTGAGGGGTATGCTTATAGAGGTCTTTAAATAATGAGGGGCACAGATCAGCTAGATAGTCAATATCTTTTCCCAAAGGTAGGGGAGTCTAAAATGAATGGGCATGGGTTTACGGTGAGAGGGGAGAGATACAAAAGTGTCCGGAGGGGCACTTTTTTCACACAGAGTGTGGCGAATGTCTGGAACAAGCTGCCAGATGTAGTAGTAGACGTGGGTATAATTTTGCCTTTAAAAAGCATTGAGATAGTGACATGGATAGAATGGTTATCGAGGGATATGGGCCAAATGTGGGCAATTGTGATTAGCTTAGGGGTTTTAAAAAAGAAAGGGTGGCATCGACAAGTTAAGCCGAAGGGCTTTGTTTAAGAAAGGCTGCGGGGAAAATCCTTGGAACTGCAAGCCGGTGAGCCTCACATCTTTAGTGGGTAATTTGTTCGAGGGTATTTTGAGAGATTGGATCGACAGGCATTTCGAGACACAAGGACTGATTAGAGACAGTCAACCTGGCTTTCTGAGTGGAAAATCATGTCTGGCAAATTTGATTGAGTTTTTCTGAAGGGGTAACCAAGAAGGTAGATGAGGGCGGTGCAGTCGATGTTGTCTAAATTGACTTAGCAAAGCAATTGAGAAGTCACCACATGTTAGATTGTTGCATAAGGTTCAATCTCACAGGATCTAGGGTGAGGTTAGCCGTGTTGTTACAAAATAGGCTTGATGGCAGAAGACAGAGGGTGGTTGTAGAGGATTGTTTTTCAAACTGGAGGCCTGTGACCAGTGGTATGCCTCAGGGATCGGTGCTGCGTCCACTGTTATTTGTCATTTATATGAATGACTTGGATGAAAATTTAGTCAGCATGGCCGGTAAGTTTGCGGATGACACCAAGATTGGTGGCATAGTGGGGCGGCACAGTAGCACAGTGGTTAGCACTGTGGGGGGCATGGTGGGGCAGCACGGTAGCACAGTGGTTAGCACTGCTGCCTCACAGCTCCAGGAACCTGGGTTCGATTCCCGGCTTGGGTCACTGTCTGTGTGGAGTTTGCACATTCTCCTCGTGTCTGCGTGAGTTTCCTCCGTGTGCTCCGGTTTCCGCCCACAGTCTAAAGATGTGCGGGTCAGGTTGATTGGCCATGCTAAAATTGCCCCTTAGTGTCCTGAGATGCGTAGGTTAGAGGGATTTGCGGGTAAATATGTTGTGATAAGGGAGTAGGGCCTATGTGGGATTGTGGTCGGTGCAGACTCGGTGGGCCAGATGGCCTCTTTCCGCACTGTAGGGTTTCTATGATTTCTAGTGTATAGGAAATAAATTATCTCGGATTGCAACTGGATCTTGATCAGTTGGGTCAGTGGGTTGACGAATGGCAGACGGAGTTTAATATAGATAAATGCGAGGTGATGCATTTTGGTAGATCGAAGCAGGACAGGATCAACTTAGTTAATGTTGGGGTGTTGTGAAGAGTTATAGAACAAAGAGATCTAGGGGTTCAATGTTCACAGCTCCTTGAAAGCATTCGGCATGCTTTCTTTCATTGGTCAGAACATTGAATACATGAGTTGGGACGCCTTTTTGAAGTTGCACACGACATTGGTGAGGCCACACATAGAACACTGTGTACAGGGTCACCCTATTTTAGAAAGAATATTATTAAACTGGAGAGAATGCAACAAACCTTTACTCGGATGCTACCGAGACTTGATGGTTTGAGTTATATGGAGAGGATGGATAGATTGGGGTTTTTTTCTCTGGGGCATAGAGGCTTAGGGGAAATCTTATAGTGGTCTTTAAAATAATGAGGGACATAGCTCAGTTGGATAGTCAACATCATTTCCCAAAGGTAGGGGAGTCTAAAACTAGAGAGCCTACGTGTGAGTTGAGAGTGGAGAGATACAAAAGGGTACGGGGGATGGGGTGCATTTCTTTCACACGGAGGGTGCTGAGTGTCTGCAACAATCTGCCAGAGGTAGTCGTAGAGGCAGGTACAATTTTGTATTTTAAAAAAAGCGTTTAGACAGGTACACAGGGCAGATGGATATAGAAAGATATGGGCCAAAGGCGGGCCAATGGGACTCGCTTTTCGGTTAAAAAGATGTGTGACATGGACAAGTTGGGCTTGAAGGGCCTGCTCCCATGTTGTAAACGTCTATGACTCTAAAAAAATCAAAAGCTGGGTGCAGAATCATAACGTCATCGAATAAACTACAAACAGTGCTCACAAAACTATCTGCTTAGTGTGGCACAGTGGTTCGCATTGCTGCCTCACAGAGCCAGGGATTGGATTTCAATTTCCAGCTTGGGTCACTGACTGTGTGGAGTCTGCACTACCTGCATGTGTTTCCTCCAGTTCCCTCCCACAGGCCGAAAAACGTGCTGGTTGGGTGAATTGGTCATGCTAAATTCTCCCTCAGTGTACCCGAATAGGCGCCAAAATGTAGTTAGGCGATTTTCACAGTAACTTCAATGGAATGCCTAATTTTGACACTGACAAATTAACTTTCAAAAACTTGCTAACGAATGGAATGACCGGTCAGAAACAATGGCAGCGGCACAATTTCTGAAAGTTTGTAAAAATTGGAAGTCCTTTAAATGTTTGATACAAAAAAGTGCAAACGGACATTTGGGAGAATGGAAAGTGTCAGAGACAGAGGCACATATAGACATAGAGTTAGAAAGTGAAAGGCACGGAGAGCAACGACAGAAGACCAACAGAGAAAGAAAATCCGAGATAAGATAGAAAAAGGGAGGGAGTGAACCGGAGTGAAGGATAAAATGAGGGGGCGTGCGGTGGGGTGGGGTGGGGGTGGGGGGGAGGGGGGGGGAGAAAGGAGGCAGCTGCTGGTTTTTGTGGACACACACAAATCATACATAATATGAGACTGAGATAGAAGAAGCAATGCAAGAGCGTGAGAGAGTGGGGATGAAAGAGAGACAAAGAGATATAGATAGAGGTACACGCCCAAAAAAGCACAAAATGAGACAGAGACATCGAGTGAAAGCAGATGACGAAGGAAGTGGTTTATGTAGGGAGAGCAAGAAGGATACAGAGAGTGATACCAACAGAGGAAGAGATAGCGAGAAAGGATGGCTGATAAGGAGACAGAGCGGGAAGAAAATTAAAGATGGGCAGAGAGAGAGGGAGACAAAGAAACAGCGTCAGGGATTGAGAGAGAGCGAGAAAGAGAGAGCGAGAGGGAGAGAGAGAGATAAAGAAAGACAGGCACGCAGACAGAAATTATAGTCAGCAAAATAGGAACAGAGGGAGGTAGCCAGCGAAATTGAGGGACAGGGAAATAGACACACACTGATGGACAGAGGCCGAGAGACAAAGAAGGAGACAGAAAACGAGAGATATATAGAGCGGGGAGTACGGAGACACACACACACGCGCACAGAGAGAGAGAGAGAGGGGGGGGGAGGGGTGTTTCGAGAGAGAGGGAGAGAGTGTGAGGGGGGATAGGGTGTATATAGAGAGAGGGAGGGTGACAGCGAGAGAGAGGGGAGAAGGGGATCGATTGAGAGAGGGTCGGGCTTTGAGAGGAGAGAGAGAGAGAGAGGCAGAGACACATTTTCAGCAGGAGGTTACCTGGAATGAATAAATGTGAAGAAAATGTTTGGTGTTACTGATTATAAGAGTAAAAATAAACCCAACGTTCCACGGAATCATTTAAAGTGATTATGGGAAGGTGCTGATGGGTACTAACCGGTTACTTCAATGAGAGTACATCACACAATCATGAGTAAATGTTTACACTATTAAAGTTGAGTATTACGATTTTTGAGATATTTTAAATCAGTATACATTGAGGTACAAGCAGAATTCGCAGCGTTCAGTAAAATGACTTTAAATTAAGCTAACAAGAAGCAATTTATACATATGAGATACAGCAATTGATTCAAATAAGTCATTGTGATGTTGAAACATAAGTGCTGATATTTTAAATGTGTTATTGATTTGAAGGAATACTGAACACTGAAGTCAAAACATTTTAGCAGAAGGCATTATGGTAAAACTCATTAGGGCGAAGCCATATTTGAAGAGAATATCTCAACCTTGAAAATATGCAAGATTTTTCAGTTAAACGTTTCGGACGGAAGAACAACATCGAGGGCCGAAGTGCGTGCACTGTGCTGTACTTTTCTATGGTCTATGTAACAGTTAGAACACTTTATCATTATTAATGAATAGGGTTAATTCACTCTTTAGACGAGATGGAATGGTGCCCATATGTGATGTCACGAGACTGCCTGGTTAGACAGTCATCTTTCAGGGAAACTTCGAGAACCGAATTTGAATTTGGGCTCAATTTCGAGGAAACCTAAGTTGTGGAGGTCAGCCAAGACAGGAGTTAGCTTCCGGAATTCAGGGACTAATAAAACACGTTAAGGTAGATCACATTAGGGTAAAGTGATTGGCCAAAGTACTTGGCAGGTGTTATTGTTGGTCTGTGTATTTTGAAGACGATTGAACTAATTTATTGTAAGTCTGGAATGCTTGATCAGAAAGACCTTTAATTGATTGTTTTTTTTGAATGAGAAACGTTCTGTCAGTCTATTTGGATGCTTGTAATTTTAATCCTGGGTTCATAATTGAACATTTCCAATCCCACACTTTGCTGTTATAAAATTGAGTTCTGATTTTTCTAGAATTAATTCTGTCAACATTGAAATAATTTTCTACTGTTCTGTTTATCCCTGCAGAATGGATAAATTCACATTGATCTCCTAATAATGTTTTTTATGAGCATTACACTGCATTTCCCGTGTATTTTCCCGCTCATGCAATTTGTTTAATTCAACACGGTGGCACAGTGGTTAGCAATGCTGCCTGACCGCGCCAGGGCCCCGGGTTCGATTTCCGGCTTGGGCCACTGTCTGTGTGGAGTTTGCACGTTCTCTGTGTCTGCGAGTGTTTCTACTGGGTGCTCCGGTTTCCTCCCAGAGTCGGAAAGACGTGCTGCTTCAGTGCATTGGCCATGCTAAATTCTGATTCAGTGCACCTGAACAGGCGCTGTAGTGTGGCGACTGGGAGATTTTCAAGATAACTTCATTGCAGTGTTAATGGTAGTGTAACGTTAATGTAATGAGACACTAATAAATAAACTTTAAACTTTGGAGATAATGAGTTGTCTGTGGAGCAGAGAAGACTGAGGGGCGACCTGATTGAGGTGTTCAAGATTATGCGGGGCATGGACAGCATGTGTAGGGGGCAGCTGTTTCTCTTAGTTGAAGGGTCAGTGACGAGGGGACTCATGTTAAATGTGAGATCTGGGAGGTTTAGCGAGATTTGAGGAAAAATATTTTTTACCCGAAGAGTGATGATAGTCTGGAATGCACTGCCTGGGAGGGTGGTGGAGGCGGGCTGCCTCACATCCTTTACAAAGTACCTGGATGAGTGTTTGGCACACCATAACATTCAGGGTTATGGGCCTAGAGCTGGCAAGTGGGATTGGGTGGGCAGGTCAGACCATTCATGCGTCGCTGCCGACTCAATGGGCCAAAGGATGTCTTCTGCAGTGTGATATTCTGTGAATGTGTGATTCTGTATTCATCCTCAGAAACATGATAGAGAGAGGGCAAAAGGAAAATGGGGGTTGGGGGGGGTGGATTTCGACTTCTGTGGAATGGACTGCACAATGCTGCAGTACACAGTGAATTCGATGAGTGGTTACATGGGCCACAACATGGGTAGGGTGCAGGGAAGACAGGTAATTAGGAAGACAAACCTGTATTTTGTGGGGGATGGCAAGTACATGGAAGCATATCTTGCTGCAATGATGCAGGGCACTCGTGAGGGCACAGCTAGAACAGTGTTCCTTTATCCGTGTTTGATTCGGGATCAACTTACATTTGACGTGCTTCAGAGAAGTTGTGCTTGGCAGGAAAATGATCCTCTTATGAGGGATGCTGAGGACGTTTGGCAGATGCAGCTTCTAGTTGAGAATAAAAGTCATGGAGGGTGGGCATATTGGACCATGGAAAAACAATGCTTGACAAGCTAAATGCAGAGAATATATTCGTACTCGTGGGAGAATCCAGATCTAGGCGGCAGACATGGAAAATAAGGGGTGTCCCATTTTATACATTGACGTGGTGAGATTTCCTTTCACAAATGTAGAAAAACTGTGGATTTCTCTTCTCCAGTGCGTGATGAAGCCACAGAGGTCTACCGCAGGAAGTGGTCCTTCGGCCCCTCGAGGCTGTGCCAGTCAACAACAAACCACACAGCTATGGTGATCATATTTTCCTGTACTTGGTCCATAATCGTAAATATCTTGGCATCACAAGTGCACATATAAATGTTTAAAGTTTAAAATGTATTTATTAGTGTCCCAAGTTCGCTTAGATGAACACTGCAATTAAGATACTGTGAAAATCCCTCAGTGGCTACTCTCTCTGGCAAGTCATAGATGTCTCGAACAGAGAAAAAAAACTCATGCAGTGAGTTTGGGTCATTGTTAAAGAAAGTGCATTTATTCGTCATAGGTTGGCTTACATTAACACTATAATTAAGCTACCGTGAAAATCCTCCAGTCGCCACACTCCAGCGCCTGTTCAGGTACACTGAGGGAGAATTTGGCATACCCAATGCATGTTATCAGCACATCTTTGTCGTCTGGGAGGAAACTGAAGCACCTGGACGAAACCGACTTAGAAACATGGAGAACGTTCAAACTCCACATAGGCAGTGACCCAAGCTGGGAATAAAACTCAGGTCCCCGGCACAGTAAGGCAGCAGTGCTAACCAATGTGCCACCGTGCCGTATATACGTTCAAGTCAGAGTCAGATGGCTTCCTGATCTAAATGGAATCAAGAGCTATGAGAGTTAGAAAGGAAAACGTATTGGAGGTCACGGCTTGCTGATCCATAACCTTGTTGAATGTTTCCTTCTCTTCGTATATCTTGTGTTCTTGTGCGAAGAACAGACATCAACACTTACAAATTCTCACCAACCGCAGAGTTCATGATGTACTTTTCTGTTGCTTGTTCTTTCAGCAAGTACAGAGCTCCAGAGATATTGCAATCCCGAAATTTCAACACAACCTCCAGTCTTTCGCAACAACTATCCAGTGTGGTTCATTATCTTGCGCCTGTCATTTGTTCTGAAACCTTGTGTTGTCAATCAGAGAGTAGCAATTAAAATGAAAGATGAAGGATATTTTTAGGATGTCATGTTAATAGACAAATGGTTATTTGTATTGTTAAATGTACTACCACAAGGAGTGCTGACTACGCAAACAGCATATTGTTACAGACGGAAAGGGAAAAGGCCTATTGGTAAAGATATATTTGGTGGAGAATTTGAAAAGGCAAGTCCCTTTTCAGAGAATTAGCAATGTGGAGATGGTGCGGTGCATAAAGTCAGTTGGGAACGGGTTTAAGGACTGACATTAAAAGGGGTATTAAAGAAGGCATGGATATACATAACTTGATGGTTGTGAATCCCATCATGCCCTCCAATTCTATAGTTTCCTCTCGTTCTATGCTTCCAAAACTTAATTCTAACTCTTATCTATGATGGTAACAATGCATTCTGCGCCTTCTCCTTTCCTCCTCTATGTACGGTATGCTTTGTCTGTGTAGCGTGTAAGAAACAATACATTTCACTGTACACCAATATATTTCACAATAATAAATCAAATAACATCAACTTTATGTTATGCAGATATGGACAGCATTGTAACACAGTGTGCCTCACAGCGCCAGGTACCCGGGTTTGATTCCCGGCATGGGTCACTGTCCGTGCGTGGTCTCCACGTTCTCACCTTGTCTGCGTGGATTTCCTCCAGGTGCTAGTTTCCTGTCATATTATGAAAGATGTGCTGGTTAGGTGCATTGATCAAATTAAATTTTATTCATTACTGTCACAAGTAGGCTTGCATTAACAGAGCAATGAAGTCACTGTGAAAATCCCCCAGTCGCCATATTCCAGCACATTTTTGGGAAAACTGCGGGAGAATTCATTATGGCCAATGCACCTAAAAGGCCACGTTCGATTCTTTATCATTGTACCCTAACAGGCCCCATATTGTAGCGACTAGGGGACTTTCACAGTATCTTCATTGCAGTGATAATGTAAGCCTACTTGTGACACTAAGAAATAAACGGGCGGTACAGTAGCGCGGTGGTTAGCACTGCTGCTTCACAGCTCCAGGGTCCCGGGTTCGATTCCCGGCTCGGGTCACTGTCTGTGTGGAGTTTGCACATTCTCCTCGTGTCTGCCTGGGTTTCCTCCAGGTGCTCCGGTTTCCTCCCACAGTCTAAAGATGTGCGGGTTAGGTTGATAGGCCAGGCTAAAAATTGCCCCTTAGAATCCTAAAATGCGTAGGTTAGAGGGATTAGTGGGTAAATACGTGGGGGTAGGACCTGGGTGGGATTGTGGTCGGTGCAGACTCGATGGGCCGAATGGCCTCCTTCTGCACTGCAACGTTTCTATGATTTCTAAACTTTAACTCAATAAAGTGGTGAAGTAAAATAGCACGATTTGGATAGGAGGATAAAAATTGCAGCAACTGGGGCAGATTGAAAGAGTTCGGGAGGCTTTTAGGGGCATTGGAGGGATTTGATTAGGAGGATGACAATTCTTGGGACTGCGGCAGCTTACAGAGACAATAAGGGAGAGGGCGAGGAACATAATGGAGAAATTTGAACTGGAACTTCAGATTTTATGGTGTGCAGGATGATGGAGCCATGGGGGGAGAAAGGTGGGAGGCATGACGTGATATCAGCAGCAGAAGAGAATCATTTCGCTTTGCGGATTTTAAAGTTTAATGTTTATTTATTAGTGTCACAAGTGGGCTTGCATTAACACTGAAATTATGTTACTGTGAACATCCCCCAATCGACAAACTCTGGTGCCTGGTGGGCGAGACTGATGGAGAATTTGGCATGGACAATGCACCAAACCTACACGTCTTTCGAACTCTGGAAGGAAACTGCAGCACCCGGAGGAAACCCACGGGGACACGGGGAGCACGTGCAGAATTCACACAGTCAGTGACATAAGCTGGCAATTGAACCCGGGCGCTGTGACGCAGCAGTGCTAACCACTGTGCCACCCATGTTACAGAGATATTGAAGGGGGAGTGGGGCCAAGGAGAGAATTGAACAAGAGGGAAAGAATTATTGGGAATGGCGAAGGTTGCAGAAATATCGTTGGAGCAGTGGCGGCCAAGGCGAGGGAGGAGTGAAAAGGCAGAATATTTTCGTTTGTGCTGGCGGCGGTTGACGAGATATGGAAGGAGGAGTGGGAGGCAAGGCCAAATTGAAGAGGGAATGAGATTTTTTGGAGATGACAGAGGATAGATGGATATGGAAGGATGGCGCTGAGCCTCTGGAATGTTCTGCCTCAAAGGCTGGTCGAGGTCGGAACATTAAAGTGGAGCTGGATAACTATATGATTCATCGAGGAATAGAGAGGCATGGGGAAAAAGCACAGAAAAGGAGTTAAAGCTGGCTTAGATCAGGCATGAGTTTACTGAAAGGCGGGCAGGCTTGAAGAGTCTGGTGGCCTAAATTTCTTCGATTTATTGAATTCCTCTGTGTTCATGTGGAGAGGAGACATGCAGGGATTTGAAGATGGAAATGAGAATAATTGGGTCTCTCGAGTGTGACAGAGATCAGGAAGGAGGTTGAACTTCCATGCAGGGATTCAATTGCGGGGGTCGGGGGGGGGGGGGGGGGGGGGGGGGTCGGGGGGGGTGGAGAACGGGGGGACGGGACGGTAGCATCTGACGGAGGATAGAGAGCTGGAGAGGGTGTTTCAACATAACAGGACGATTTACAATCAAACGTAGAATTGGGGATTCAGGGTTGCTGCCAAACTTTAAGAAATATTTGGTGAAGGAGGAGAATAGGGCTGGGGCTGAAACAAAAGCCGATTAACATTGGAAATAGGTCTCGAATGAAATCTTAAAGCTTCGAAATTTCTTGAGTGAGCAGAGTTGATTTAAAAAGCTCAACTTCCTTGTTTCGGCTTTCCAATGAAAAGTTTCAATGGAAACAAAAGCGTTTCTGTCACTTACAATGCTGTTACCAAAATGGCCCAATGAATGCAGACTTACCGATTAGCAGCAGGTTGGAGGCGGCTGTCATCTGGAGAATGGGTTTCAGGCAATAAGCAAACATTGGGAAGCAATGTTCTTCTGGTTGTTTCGCTGACTGAGAACTGCAGCTAAATATTCAACTGTCAAGACATTGTGAAATAGGCTATTAGTGTCCTGGGTGTGACGTGATGGGTGACGTGACAATTTTGTAACTTATTTAATAAACAGCCACTTGGCCTTGCTGTGCAACAGAAGCTGTGCTGTGGCTCTGAAAATAGTCTTGTGATAGAGAAGTTTCAAAGGTCCCTCGTTATAAAGCGGCCACCAGCCTCTTCAAATGGAGCATTATGGCCTTGCCACCAACCCATCCCCAACTCTGTCCTTCCTCCTCAGATTCAGTCAATTTGTTTTTTCTCTGCCTGGCAAAATTGTATTCAAGATTCCAACAATTCATGATTGAACTAACGTCTAGATTTCCAGAATTCATAAACCGTCCATAAATTCCCCCAAGTCAACGATTGATGCTTTAAGACGCCAGTTACCTCCTAATTCTGATACACAACAGAGATTTCTCTGCCTGGGGCAGAACTGCCTCTCAAGCGGACAAGTGTTGGGAAATCATGTTTCAACTACATAAAACCTTGGTGAGGCCGCATTTGGAGGACTGCGTGCAATTCTAGTCGCCACGCTACCAGAGGGACATGGAAACTTGGAGAGAGCGCAAAAAAGTTTCAGGAGGACGTTGCTTGGTCTCAAGGGCGTTGAATATGAGGCAGAGGTTGAATAAACTCGGATTGTGTTCACTGGAATGACGGAGGCTGAAGGGAGACCTGATCGAGATCTACCAAATTATGAGAGACATAGACAGGGTTTTTCCAGGGTGGAAGTGTGGATTACAACGGGGCACAGAGTCAAGCTGAGAGGGGGAACGTTTAAGGGAGATGTGCAGAGGAAGTTTTGCACGCAGAGAGTGCTGAGTGTCTGGAACGCGCTGCCAGAGGAGGTTGTGGAAGCAGGCACATGAGCAACATTTAAGAGGCATCTGGATGGGTACACGAATAGGGAGGGAATTCAGGCTTACGGAGGAGTAAGGGCAGAAGGTTTTTCTTTTAACTTTGGTTCAGGATTATGATTGCCACCGGCTGGGAGGCCTTGAGGGCCTGTTCCTATGCTGTGCTATTCTTTGTTCTTTTATTCTTTGAACCATGAACTTTTAATTTGATTTGATTTGATTTGTTATTGTCACATGAATTTCGATACAGTGAAAAGTATTGTTTCTTGCGCGCTATACAGACTTAACATACCGTTCCTTTAGTAAATAGGGGAGAAGAAAAGGAGAGGATGCAGAATGTAGTGTTGGAGACACAGTTACGATATAGAGAAAGGTCAGCTTAATATCAGGTAGGTCCATTCAAAGGTACGTGACCTCAGACTTTTATATATTTTTCCCCATGGAAGAAGCTGGAAGTGTGTATGCCTGGGTTACATGTCGTCATTGGTTATGCTGCTTGTTTTTCCGAAGCAGCAAGAAGTGTAGATGGAGTCAATGGTTGCTTTCCGTGATGGACTGGGCTTCAGTCACAACACTTTAGAGTTTCTTGCAGTCTTGGTCAGAGCAGGAACCATACCAAGCTGTGAAACATCCGGAAAGGATGCTTTCTATGATGCAACTGTAAAGGTTGGTGAGAGTCGTTGCGGACACGCGGAATTCCCTCAGCCTCTTAAGAAAGAGGCGTTGGTGTTGCTTTCTTAACAATAGCGTCGGCGTGGAAACACCAGGGGAGATTGTTGGTGAAATGGATACCTAGAAACTCGAAGCGCACTAACATTTCCACATCACCACCGTTACATGGTTGGATGGTTCTAGGCCCTTTCTTTGGCTTTGATAACCTAATATCTGGAGCAGCACATAAGGCCCGTTGTGTCTGTGCCCGATGTCTGCAAGACGAAATTCGCCTGTTCCAGGTCCTTATACTTTGTTAGTAGACCTGAAATTCCCCCAAAATTTCACCCAATTTGTTAGTAGACCTGCAGTTCCACCAAAATTTCACCCAATCAAGCTCGGTCGCAATTCTCATGCCATCATTTCAATGCCAAAATTTAAACTGCCATCAATACATCCTCGGGCTGTGCATTCCAGATATTTACCACTCACAGCACAACGGAGCTATCCTCTGGTTTCCCTATCTTTCCATCAGTGATACAGTTTCTCTGTATGTGTCCTGTCCAACTCCCTCACGATTTGGGACACCTCAGTTTTCGTTCCATTACCTTCCACTTCCCGAAGGAAAACAGCCCTAAATTATCATATCTGATTATACCTTCATCCGAAAAAGAACTATCCTGCACAATCTCAATTGTTTCCAAATCCTTTCAAAAGAGTCATTGTCAGAGGTGGAAACAATACACCAGCTGAGGTCCAAAGGAGATTCATTCTAACTTGGGGGATTCTGAAGCCTTTTTTTTTCACAGAAAAATGAGGTCACTGGAGTCATTCGAATTTAAGGTGAAAGATTGCTTCTGGTCGCTGCTCCTGGAACATTTTCTTCCAATGGACATTTACTTCTATCTCGACGGGTCTGATCTCAAACCACGATGAGACGGAGTATAGCAAAGGGGTTGAGAATCTAGTGAACTGGTGCGACGACAATAATCTCTCCTCAATGTCTTTAAAACCAAGGAGATAGACATCGACAGCAAGAAATGTAGTGGAGGACATGTCCCTCTCTACATCAATGGGAATTAATTGGAACGCTTCAGGTTTCCGGTTGTCCAGATCACCAACAACCTGCCTTGGTCCCTCTCCGACGATGCTAAAGTTGAGAAAGCCCACCAACGCCTCTACTTTTCAGGAGGCTAAGGAAATTTGGCATGTCCGCAATGACTTTCACCACATTTTACAGATGCACCATAGAAAGCACCCTTTCTGGATGTCTCACAGTTTGGTATGGCTCCTACCCTGCCCAAGGCCGCAAGAAACTGTGAAATGTTGTGCACGTAGCCCAGTCCATCATGCAAACCAGCCTGCCATCCATCAACTCCGCCTCCACTTCCCACTGCCTCTGGAAAAGCACCCAGTATAATTCAAGACAATTCACACCCGGACATTCTCTCTTCCATCTCCTTCCATCTAGAAAAAGGTACAAAAGTCTGAGGTCACGTACCAACTGACTCAAGACAGCTTCTTCCCTGTTGCCATCAGACTTTTGAATGGACCGATCTTGCATTAAATTAATCTTTCTCTACACCCTAGCTATGACTGTAACATTACATTCTGCGCCAGCTCCTTTCCTTCTCCCCTTTCTTGATCCCTCCACGCCAACGCTTTAGTTAAGTAAGCCCACTAACGCCTCGATATCCTCAGGAGGTTCAGGAACTTCAGCATGTCGGCACCATTTTTTACAGTGCGCCACAGAAAGCATCCTTTCCACATTGTGACACTAGAGTACCTTGAAGAATTTTCTTTTGGAACCATGCTCTCTGCAGTCGTAAGCAGACCTTTTTGGTTTCATTGTTGCTGGGCTATCTGCTGGAAGTATTTTTATTGTTGTTTCAATGTTTTAAATCGTTTTCTGTTTATGTTTACTCTGGGCTTCAAGTACATTGTCTGATCTTTTAGGACCCTGTATTGTGAGAGGCAAGGTTGATTGACAAGTAAAAGTCAGGTGCTTTCGCCCCCGAAAAATAGAATGATTCATATTCAGTTTTAGTTTAGAAGGGGTGGGTAAAAAATGGAAGATCAGTGCTTTTCTCTCCCTCCACGGTATTGAAAATTCTTCTGGCTTGCGTGGTCACTATCACCAAAGTGCTCACCTACCTCCAAAACTAACACCAGGCCTGGTTCATTACCCAGTACCAAATCCAATGTGGCCTCGCCTCTTGTTGGTCTATCTACATACTATGTCAGGAAGCCTTCCTGCACACATTGGACAAAATCTGACCCCTCTGAGGTACTCGAACTACAGCTTTTCCAGTCAATATTTGTAAAGTTAAAGTCCCCCATAACAACTACCCTGTTACTTTCGCTCCTGTCCCGAATCATCTTTGCAATCCTTTCCTCTACATCTCTGGAACTTTACGGAGGTCTATAAAAAACTCCCAACAAGGTGACCTCACCTTTGCTGTTTCTAACCTCAGCCCAAACTACCTCAGCAGACGAGTCCTGGAGTGGAATATCTGGTACTGGTGGTTCACGAGTTAGTAACTAGAGTCTCTGGTGTTTTATGAAGCAGTACTGACTTCAACTGTTCTGGGTGTACATCAAGAGGGCTACCAAAAGTTGAAAGGCTCGGATGTCAGAGTAGCAATTCTCCACCCAAAGGCCTAAGTTCTAGCATCACGTGAGCATTTGTATTTTATGTGTTTAACCTCTGATAAGTGTTTTGAATGAGGGAAGATTGTTTGATTGGAACATTTGGTATATCTGTTACAGGCTATAAAATTTCATGATTGCATTTTTGTTTGTAATTTGTAAAAGTTGTTGCTGTTTATCTTACTATACGCGTTAACTGTATTCTTGTCCATATTGCTCGTAACAAACTATACATTTCACTGCATCACAATACATTTCACAATCGTAAATGAAATGAAATCATATCAAATCAAAGGTACGTGTCAAATTTGGACAGTTCGCAATCAGGTGAAGAGGAACACTATGAACTGAAACTCAGTGAGGGAGCATTTACGTTGGACATCCGGAAAGATGTGCACCCGGTTCAATCCCCACCATTATGAATCAGATTGTTCATCCTTTCAAAACATGAACTTAAATTAGTCGGTGCATCCAAACTGTCACGCTGCCTGCAAGGGTGAAATTTCACAATTCAGACTGAATGGGCCATTGCTCAGCTAGGAAAACGTTCCAGACTTGAGTGAATTGAAATCAAGATGGTGATTGTATCATGCACCCAGACTTGATGTTCTGCCAGGTTGTGCCTCAGCCTTCGGAGCAAAGCCTAGGTTATGAAAATGGAACCGCGAGTCAATGCAACCACTTTGGACCCCCATTGAAACATTGCACAGTGGCCTCCACGCATTAGATTAAAAAGTAGCAGAATGGGCAACAACATTGATTCTTCAGGAAATGGAAACTTCAACAATGTAATATCTCCAATCCTGTTCCTCTTCATTTCTTCCAAATCAGAAAATAAACCATGACATTTTGCGAATACAAGAAATTAAATGTGGGATCCGCAGCAAGTCCAACCCTTTTTCTGAAATTTGGAACAATTCCGGCATTCCACTTTAGCTATTAAATTAATCTAAATTGATATCAGAAATGCATGTTATGTTTTCAAGGAGCAGCCAACCACATGAATTATGATGTTTTCCTCGGACCTGTACAAGTGCACTGCTCTCTTAAACAATATTTCTGAAGTAGAGAAAGATACTGTGTGTGTGTATGAATGTGTGTGTGTATATGTGTGTGTGTGAGAGAGAGTGTGTGCGTGTGTTTAGGTGAGCTTTTGAGAATGGGTGTGAGTGACATAGCTCAGTGTGCAGGAGAGCCTCTAATTGAAAAAAAATGAAGGGGGTTAAAAAGGTTTAATGTTGGTTATAAAAATGAAATATATTACTTGACGCGTCCGTACATCGGGCAGATTTTCAGCTGCTGTGATTTGTGACTCAAATTCTAGAAAATCAGCGAAAGATTGTGATTAATTCTGACCCAGTTACCGCCCCTCTTATATGTCACACAAGATCCATCAGCAAGGTTGCATGGTTTGAATGTGCATTTACTCGTTGAGCCAGACTATATTCCAAACTAGTAGCACTTTGGCACTGTGGACAGCATCGCTGCCTCGCAGCGTCAGGGACCTGGGTTCCACTCAGGCCTCGGGTCACTGCCTGTGTGGAGTTTGCACATTCTCCCCTTGTCAATGTGGGTTTCTTCAGGGTGGTCCCGTTTCCTCCTACAGTCCAAAGATGCGCGGATTACGTTGATTGGCCATGCTAGTTTGGCCCTTACTGTCAGGGGGAGTAGCATGGTAAATCGTGTGTTTACGGTTATTGGCCAGTGTGCGATTGTTGTCAGTGCAGGCTCAGTGGGTTGAATGACCTCATTCTGACCTGTGGGGATTCAATAATTCTTAAGGCAGCTGGCGAATAGTCGAAATACTCGGTCAATCTCATGGTTAAATGAATGCATTGATTGATAAAATCTAAAGTGTTGAAATATTTTAATTTCATTTCCAGTTCTTTGTCAGTGACAGTGCGCGGGACTAACGGTGTATTAAAAAGAGCATCGAAGAGCAAAGAGCCATTTTAAATCAGATGCTCACATAGTTCCCTTGTAATCTGATGAACTAAGGTGTGTTCTGCTCGGCAAAGTGCACTGTTTCCAAACAGAAAAGCAGCCTCACAAAAGAGCTCACCCGCATTTCAAAGAAAACGAGACTGGAAACGTGGGGGAGTAGATGATGCTGCCAATCACATTAGCTGTCCTTGTTCTCATCAGAGTGAGGGCTTTTCCCACCTTTTGGTGTGTTGCAAAAATATGCATTTGTGTGTTGCAAAAATATGCATTTCAAAATGGCAGTCACTGAATGTGCAATACTGTTGAATTTCTCTGCATATGTTATGTTGCTGTCTGAGGCGCCTCAATTCAATCTAAACTAATCATTGCCGGCACTTTTAAATGGTCATTACAAATGGTGCAAAGGTATTTAAGTTGTCTGCATTGATCAAGTTGCGTTCTGATCTTTTTTAATATGACTGCAATACATGTAATATTCAGTGCGTACATTCAATGTGAGTTATACAGACCAGGGGCGCGGGGATTCAATACAAGTGCCCCTCCGCTCGCGGCACTATGGGTGAAAGTTTAAAGTTTATTTATTATTGTCATAAGAAGGCATACATTAACATTGCAATGTAGCTACTGTGAAAATCCATCAGGCGCCACACTGTGGTGCCTGTTGGGTAAAATGAGGGTCAATTTAGCACGGTTGATGCACCGAACATCATCTTTCGGACTGTGGGAGGAAACCTGTACACCAGGAGGAAACCTAAGCAGATACGGGGAGAACGTGCAACCACCCACAGGCAGCGACCTGTGAATTGAACCCAAATCCTTGGCACTGCGAAAACCTTAAAATCCCGCCCAACCTGTCACCCAAACTGGAGGGTCCAATTACAATATCATAGAGTATTTACTTAGCCAACAATGTTACATCTGTCAACAGGAGTAGGAACCAATTAGTCCATGGCGCCAAGACACCTTTATCTCGTTATTTGGAAACCTAAATACGTAAAGCCCAGTAGATTCAAGGATATTGCTAATATGAACACATTTTAATTGGTAAAAGGAGCCAGTTCTTTTGCCTGACGCTTGGCTCCCTTATCAATATGAGAAACTGTAGATACCTCGCGAACCAGGAATGAATATGCTCCTATATTCCCAATCATTCCAGACCTCTGATTAATTTACAACTGCCTAACACAGGTAGATAATAACGAACAACTCACTTTGCTTCATTGTCACAAAAAATGTGGCATGGCTGCTGCCATCTATTTCCCATCATGCTGAGAAAACAGATAGTTGTTTGTCAATGTTCACAAACACATTTAAAACGGCATTTTAGTTCCAATGCTCGTTTAAAAATGCAATGGTATTGAATATATGTGATTAATAGATAATACCTTTGCATCTGGTCTATTAAACACACAATGAATCCTGATTCCATATATGGAAGGTAGCTTGTAATCTCCACTTCAACCTAGTTTACTTATCAATATACATCTAAAATGAAGGCCTTTAATTTAGGAATTCTATAGTACCCCGACCAAGTCCGTAGAGCAAGAAGTCTTGCATTAAGGAGTTGGTCCGGACGAACAAAGACAAAAGACACATCATCTCTCTCCAGATCCATCTTTGCAAATAAGTTGGGCAGCAGTCTCTCCCCCGTCAAATTCACTTCAAGGGCAAATTGGTGTTTGGGTGCGACTCTGGGCATGTTGGAAATATCTGACGGGGCGCGCCTCACTCACCAGTAGCCAAGCTATGAAGGTGCTTGATTGAAAGTTCTGGCGATGAGGCACTTGAAGGAAAGCCATTGACAGCCTTCTCAGGGAAACATCAGGGAACAAAGAACAGAGTAAATGACAGCCCTGCAAGCCTGCACGGACCATGCTGCCCAACTGATCTAAAACCCCCTATGCTTCTGGAGACCATATCCCTCTATTCCCACCCTATTCATGCATTTATCCAAATGCCCAAAGAAGAAAGAACAAAGAGCAATACAGCAGAGGAACAGGCCCTTCGGCCCTCCAAGCCCACACCGCTCCCTGGTCCAAACTAGACCATTCTTTTGTATCCCTCCATTCCCACTCTGTTCATGTGGCTATCTCGATAAGTATGAAACGTTCCCAGTGTGCCCGCCTCCACCACCTTGCCTGGCAGCACATTCCAGGCCCGCACCAGTCTCTGTGTAAAATATGTCCTTCTGATATCCGTGTTAAACCTCCCGCCTCCGCCCCCCCCCCCCCACCACTCCCCCCCACCCCCCCCCCCCCCCCCGACCCCCTCACCATGAACCTATGACATCTCGTGAACGTCACCACCGACCTGGGAAAAAGCTTCCCACCGTTCACCCTATCTATGCCTTTCATAATTTTATACACCTCTATTAGGTCTCCCCTCATCCTCGGTCTTTCCAGTGAGAACAACCCCAGTTTACCCAATCTCTCCTCATAACGAAGCCCCTCCATACCAGGCAACGTCCTGGTAAACATCCTCTGCACTCTCTCTAAAGCCTCCACGTCCTTCTGGTAGTGTGGCGACCAGAAATGGACGCAATATTCCAAATGCAGCCGAACCAACATTCTATATATCTGCAACATCAGACCCCAACTTTTATACTCTATGCCCCGTCCTATAAAGGCAAGCATGCCATATGCCTTCTTCGCCACCTTCTCCACCTGTGACGTCACCTTCAAGGATCTGTGGACTTGCACACCCAGGTCCCTCTGCGTATCTACACCCTTTATGGTTCTGCCATTTATCGTACAGCTCCCCCCCCCCACATTAGCTCTACCAAAATTCATCACTTCATATTTATCTGGATTGAACTCGATCTGCCATTTCTTTGCCCAAATTTCCAGCCTATCTATATCCATCTGCAGCCTCTGACAATGTTCGTCACTATCTGCAAGTCCAGCCAATTTCGTGTCGTCCGCAAACTTACTGATCATCCCAGTTACACTTTCTTCCAGATCGTTTATATCAATCACAAACAGAAGAGGTCCCAATACAGAGCCCTGCAGAACACCACTAGTCACAGGCCTCCAGCCGGAAAAAAGACACTTCCACTACCACCCTCTGTCTTCTGTGACCAAGCCAGTTCTCCACCCATCCAGCCACCTCCCCCTTTATCTCATGAAATCCAACCTTTTGCACCAACCTACCATGAGGTACTTTGTCAAACGCTTTACTAAAGTCCGTATAGACGACGTCCACGGCCCTTCCTTCGTCAACCATTCTAGTCACTTCTTCAAAAAACTCCACGCGGTTAGTGAAGCATGATCTCCCTCTCTCAAAACCATGCTGACTTTCGTTAATGAGTTTAATCCTTTCTAAATGCGCATACATCCTATCTCTACGAATCCTCTCCAACAACTTCCCTTCCACGGACGTCAAGCTTACCGGCATATAATTACCCGGGTTACCCTTCCTGCCCTTCTTAAATAACGGGACTACATTAGCTATTCTCCAATCCACTGGGACCTCACCTGTGTCCAGTGACGAGACAAAGATTTGCATCAGAGGCCCAGCGATTTCATCTCTCGTCTCCCTGAGCAGCCTTGGACAGATTCCATCAGGCCCTGGGGATTTGTCAGTCTTTATATTTTCTAAAAAACCTAACACTTCCTCCCTTTTAATGGAGATGTTCTCGAACGGTTCAACACTCCCCTCCGAGACACTCCCTTAATAGTCACTACGCTGTCTGCTTCCACTACGTCCACTGGCAGCGAGTTCCAGGCACCCACCACCCTCTGTGTAAAAAACTTGCCTTGTACATCTCATTTAAACCTTGCCCCTCGGACCTAAAATCTATGCCCCCTGGTAATTGACTCTGCTAGAATGCGAAAAAGGCTTCTGACTATCCCTCAGGACCCCCAGATCCTTTTCCCGTAAGGCCTCTTGGACATTATGTGCATACCACTGCCTGATGTTCGTGTGCTCAAAGGTGTTCCTCTGCATAAACCGTTCCACGATGGACAGATGGTACGCCACAGGGCAACGCCTTGGAGTGGTCCACGGCATCGTCGTCAGAACCATCTTTCATAACACGGGGGATAGGTAGAACCACATTAAGTAGTGACACTTGATGTTTGCATAGCGTGGATCAACACACAGCTTGATGCAGTGACACACTAATATGGCAACGAGGATTAGGGTGACATTTAGCACCCCTCCCCCCCCCCCCCCACTTTAATTGAAGGATTGTACATCGCTTCCCTCCGAAGACAATGCATTTCTAACCCCTGGATGAAGCAGAAAACGGCTCGTATGATTGCCACAGTGCAGCAGCGGGGAAAGGGCCAGGCCTGCGCCACGGGCAGCAACGCCAAGGGTACCTCACCGCTCATGGCCAGGTCCTTGCCTGCAATGGGAAGGGGGCGCCTCTCTCAGTTTTTGATTGATTAAAACTACTCGCTCCTTCCTGTTTTCGGCAAATCCCCAGCCCCTTCAGGCTATCTGAACTCATGGTGAAGGGGACACGCGATTTGCCAGTCCAGTTCCCAAAGAAAATGACTTCGCTCTTGCCAGGGTTTGCCTTGGCAGCTGAGTTCAATATTATGCCAGCAATTTCCTATCAGTGACATGAGACTGAATGTTCCGTGATAGCAATAGTTTATTCATGTCTCTCCTTTTAGGTTTTAAAACGCATAAGCGTAGATAAATCACCGGGACCTGATCAAGTGCAGCCCTGGACATTTTGGGAAGCTCGGGGAGAAATTGGAGTGACGTTAGTGGAAATATTTGCATCACCGAAGGACATGGGTGAGGTGTTGGAAGACTGGAAGGAGGCTAATGTTTTGCTGTTATTTCAGAAAAGTAGCCGGTAAAAGCCAGGGAACTACAGACTGTTGAGCTTGACTGAGTCAGCGGTGGATAATTTGTTGGAGGGGAATCTGGGAGACAGGATGGACATGCATTTGGATAGACAAGAACTTATTCGGGATAGTCAGCACAGCCTTGTGCATGAGCCAGCCTTATAAATTTGACAGTGTTTTTTGAAGTGTTGACCAAGAGAGTAGATGAGGCCATTGTAGTAGATGGATCCAAGCAAGGCTTTTGACAAGGCACCACGTGGTAGACTGGTGAATAAGGTAAAATCATTTCGGATCCAGTGACATCTCGGCAATTAGATACAAAATTGGCTTGGTGGAAGCAGACAGAGGATGGTGGTAGTGGATTTTGTTTTTGAGACTGGAGTCCAGTGACCAGCGCTCTGCCTCACTTAAAGGTGTTGGGTCCACTGCTGCTGGTCACTTAAATTAACGATTTGGTTGAGAATATAAGAGGCATGTTTAGTATGTTTGCGGATCACACCAACATTGGTGGTGTAGTGGAAAGTGAACGAGGTTATCTAAGACAATAGCGGGAACTTAATCAACTGATGGAGTTTAATTCAAATAAATGCAAGGTAATGCAATCCGTTAAGAAAAAGACAAGGTTTTGGAGTTAATGATGGGGGCCTGGGAAGTGTTGTCGAACAGAGAGACTTAGGGTTGCAGGTCCATAGTTCCATGAAAGTGACGTCACAGGTAGACAGTGTGTGAAGAGGCATTTGGCACACTTGCCTTCATCGGTTAGAGCATTGAGTGCAGAACTTTGGACGTTAAGTTACAACTCTGCAAGTTACTGGTAAAACCACATTTGGAGTATTGCATACAATTTTGTTCTCCCTGATTTAGGAATGATGTTACGAAACTGGAAAGGGGGCAAAATGATTTACAAATATGTTACTGGAACTGGAAGGTTTGAATTATGAGGAGACGCTGGACAGGCTGAGACTTTATGGATACACATGCGTGTAACCGCAGGAGATGGGCAAGGTTCTCAATGCTTTTCTGTCCTCTGTGTTTACCGGGGAGAAAGACTTGAATACTTGGGAATGTGGGAAGGTCAGAGGCGATATATTGGGGACAGTTCGCATTACAGTAGAGGAGGCGATGGACATATTAAAATGTATGAATGTGGATAAATCTCGTGGCCTTGATCATGTGTATTCAAGAACATTGCGTCAGGCTGGAGAAAAAATTGCGGAGACCTGGCTTAGAGACATGGGTGAGGTACCAAAGGACCGGAGGGTCGCAGATTTTGTGCCTTTATTTCAGAAAGGTTGCAAAGAAGAACCATGGAATTATAGACCGGAAAACCTCACATATTTGGTGGGTAAATTACTCGGGAGGATCCTGAAGGATAATATATACGTACATTTGGAAAGACAGGGTTTGATTAGGAGTAGTCAGCACGGCTTTGTGCATGGCAGACCACGCCTTACAAATTGTTAGAGTTCTTTCATGACGTGACCAGGAAGGATGATGAGGGCAGAGTGGTAGATGTAGTCCATATGGACGTTAGTAAGGCCTCTGAGAAAGTTCCACATGGTAGGCTGCTCTGGAAGGTTAGATCGCATGGAATCCGGGGAGAGATGACGATCTGGGTATACAATTTGCTTAATACTAGGAAGCAGAGAGCAATGATGGATGGATGTTTGTCGGACTGGAAACTTGTCTCAGCGGTCACTGTTGGATCCATACTCTTTGTTATCTACATCGAAGATTTGGATGAAAAAAGTACACGGCATGACCAGTAAGTTTGCAGCGACACTGAAATAGGTGTTATTGTAGACAGAGAGGATGGTTAGCAAAAATTGCAGCAGCATCTTGATCAGGTGGGGAAGTGGGCCGACAAATAGCAAATGGAGTTCAATGCTGATAAGCGTGATGCACTGCATTTTGGAAAGTCAAATCAAGGTTTGACTTCCGTGGAACAGAGGATCCTTGGAATTCAGGTGCACTGTTCTCTAAAAGTGGAGTCAAAAGTAGATAGGGCAGTGAAGAACGCTTTTGGCATGCTGGCCTTCAAACGTCAGGGCATTGAATATAGAAGTTGGAAAGTTATGTTGCAGTCATACTGGACGTTGGTGAGGCCACACGTGGAGTATTATGTTCCGTTTTGGGGGCCTTGCTATCGGAAATATGTGATCAAACTGGAAAGAATGCAGAAGAGATTTACAATGTTGCTGCCAGAGCTCAAGGGACTGAGTTATAGGGAGAGTTTGTACAGGCTAGAACCTTTTTCTTTGGAGGGTAGGAGACTGAGGCTTCATTTTATAGAGGTGTATACGATAACGAGCGGCACGGATAGGGTGAATGCACTCAGTCTATTTTTTCCAGGGTTGGGGATTCGAGAACGAGAGGGCATAGAGTTAAGTTAAGAGAGGAAATAATTATTGGGATACTGAGGAGCAACCTTTTTACACAGAGGGTGGTACGCAGGTGCAATGTGCTGCTCGAGGAACCGGTTGAGACGGGGACATTGACAACATTTAAATGGCATTTGTAAAATTACATGGAAAGGAGAGGTTTAGAGGGATATGGACCAAATGCAGGCAAATGGGGTTCGCTTAGTTGGGCATTTTGGTCGGCATGGACCAGTTTGTGCCGAAGGGCCTTTTTCCGTGCCTTAGATATGGTTCTGTGATTCTATGATTTTGCCTGGACCGTAGGAGGATGAGGGATGACCTTATAGAGGTTTATGAATTACGAGGGACGTTGATAATTTGAATAATCCAGGTCTGTTCCCCAGGGTAGAGGAATCCAACACTAGAGGGCATAGGTTTAAGGGGAGAGGGGAAATATTTAAAAGAGAATAGAGGGACAACGTTGCCACACAGAGGGTGATACGTGTATGGAATGAATTGCGAGAGGAGGTGGTTGACAACATTCAAGATACATTTGAACGGTTACATGGGTGGAAAAGGTTGAGAGGGATATTTGTCAAAACGCAGGCAAATGGGACTAGTTCAGTTCAGGAAACCTGGTCGGCATGGACGAGTTGGGCCGAAGGGCTTGTTTCCTTACAGTCTATCTCTATGCCTCTATGGCCAACGTGTTGAGACCGTACACATTTACAGAATTAAATTTCTTCCAGTGTCGTTGTGTCCAGAAAGCTGATGTGGATTTTAGGTCAGTGGGAATCACAATACTGGAAGAACATTTTAAAGCACTTCTTAATGCAAATACTGCACTTGTTCGCAACTGCTGAGAGAGGAACAGGGGGAGGTGTTGAAATGGGGCCCTCCGGATGTCAGGGTAAATTTTGGTCTCTTTCCCCAGTTCTCTGCATTAGTGTTTTGCTTCTTCATCTGAGGTGGTAAGGTTAGGTGGGTTCGTAAGGTTAGTTTGAAGCTCCCTCCTCCCCCCCCCCCCTCCCCAACCCCCCAATAATCTCCCTGAAAATATGTGCCTTCGTTTCAGAGGACAGTTCAGAGTGCTGTGCTGTGGACCTCGAGTCACATATTGGCTAGAGACAGATGGATGATTTTTTTTCCCCTTACAAAACTAAAGTAAGATATCGTGGTCAACATTACTCACAGAAGTCTATAATTTCAGATGCATCAATTTAATTTGTATACCATTAGCTTCTGATTTGGATGTTCATCACACACACCCAACATCATTAACTTGTGTCGGTTAGCCTGATTAGTGTGGTTAAAAAAACACGGGATTACGAGGATATGGCCTGGTTGGAATGCTTTTTAAAAGTGTCAGTGCAAACTCTGTGGGCCAAATGGCCTCCTTCTGCACTGCAGGAATTCTATGACAGGCTTGTCTAAGGCACCAGAATTGCCAGGAGCTGTTTCAGTTGAATGTTGAGTTTTTAAAACGAAACAACAAGATATATGTTGTACTCAAGATTACCCTCATCCTTCACTTTAATAAGAACTGATAAACACTTCGAGGGACCAGTCGGCATACATTACTCAATTGGTTATTGGAATCAATTACGTTCATTTCTCTGAGAATAATCCCAAACATACTCACAGTAAAATTTCGATTTCAATATTTTAACAGTGATACACATAAGGCAGAATATTGGTAGATTGTAAGTTTAAAACCAAAACAGGCATCGTTTACATTTAACACGTCCTCTGTCCTCCTTCCTTTAGTTCGTAGTGGTGATATTATCTTTCCATTTACCTGAATCAGAAACCTCCCTAACTACCATTGCCTGGTTACCCGGGATGCCTCACATCCTTCACAAATTACCTGGATTACTTGGCACGCCATTACACTCAAGACTATGGGCCAAAAGCTGGCAAGTGGGATTAGGTGGACAGGTCAGGGCATTTCATGCGTCGGTGCAGATTCGATGGGCCGAAGGGCCTCCTGTGCACAGTAGCAATCCGTGATTCTGTGAATCTGTGATACATGCTCTCTGTTTTCCACGTTCCAGGATCTGAAGGTGTTTGCACATTTCTGGAAATCACATCGCAGAAAACATCTGTTTGAAGGGGTGAAGGGCAGATGCACTCGGATGCGTCCAGGATTCCAGGCTTAAATTATGAGGCGAGATTACATATAATAGGATGGAATTCCTGTGGTCAGGAGAAATCATGGATAAAATGATGGGTATTTTAAAGATTTGGCAAATACGGACAGGATAGAGAGAGTGAAAATATTTCACTAATTGGCGGAGATGGTTTCCAAATCATAATTAAAATAAATGAATCTACCGTGAAATTCATGAGAAACAGCTTTACCTGGAGAGTGGCGAGAATGTGGTAATAACCATCATCGGGAGTGAAGAAGGTGAATAGTATAGATGCATGTAATCGTAGATAATTATGTTTGTGTGCTGTCATTTTATGCAATTCTATTTAATACTGACAGTGCTGTAAATTGTTCCCTTTCAATGATGTTTTAAGTGTTGTTTATTTGTTGAACAATGTAAATTGTTGGCAGCATTTGGTGATTATTAAAATTATGTTACACAAGTTCTCAAACAAAACATTGTCAGCATCTACAGGGAATGTGTCCCCACTCTACACGCAGTGAGATTTTACGCACACTGGAAACAAGGAACAGGAAATTCCGAGTCACAAAGTTGGACAATTATTTCACTCGCTTCAGATTTTATTCGGATTGTTCGCCAAATGCTGCAGAAATTACATGGAAAAAAGTTACGTTGCAAAAATTGAGCAAGCTGTGTCACGAAATGAAACATTATCAATGTATAATTCTGATTTCCCATTTCCGAGATTGAACAATCGCCGGAGTTGACAGATTCCAGAAGTGGTGAGTTCAGAGAGCCGTGGCTGACACTGCAGGAATATGTGGAACCCTTCTTCAAGTCAGTAGCAGGGACTTTCGGGTAACTGCTCAGCCTGTAGGTTTGATCGCTCTCGCGGGACACAGGGCTTGTCCTCACGCGACTCCCTGTCTCTTTACCATCCACATTCCAGAGGACCCGCAAGAAACCGGGCTCAAAGTCACTCACCAAACAGGAGAGAGCGGCCCATCCAGAGTCTATTTCTTCCAAGGAGAGAGGGAGCAGAAGAACTGATGGACTTCGATCCTCACTACCTGTGTGGGTAAGAGTGAATGAGAGAAAAACATTATTATTTAGAACACTCTGATTCGTGTGTGTGTGTGTGTGCTTGTGAGAGAATGCGATGGGTGAGAAGTAGGGAGAGATCTTTGAATATATCGAGCAATGTAATCAGTGCGTGGAAATGAGTGTGGGCGAGAGAGGGAGAGAAATAGAGAATTATTTAATGAAAAACAGATCCTAATCTCCAGGTGCATCTTTGCCTGTGACAGATAAAGCCCTTGATAATATATAGGAAACAGTTGAGTATGTGTGAAAGACAAAGTATTTATTAATATATAGAATGCTCTGAGTCTCTGCGTGAAGGTGAGAGGAGATAAAATAATTAATACATTGTACAATCTGTGGCGTGGTGTGTGTGAACGTGTGTGTGTGTGTTTGTGTGTAAAAGTGTATTTGTGTGTGTGAGTGTGTGTGAAAGTGTTTGCGTTTGTGTGTACATGAGACAGATGGAGAAAGAGATCGAAAGGAAGGGAGTTTTTCAGCAGAACACGCTGAGCACAAATCAGATTAGTTGCCAAAGGTGCTCGCAACAAGTTGCACTTTAAATACATTAATATATTTAATTCAGAAATTCCAATTAATTATTATTCTTATACTTCACTGCCAAAAACAATGCTTCATTTTAAGACTGATTACATTTGTAATATATTTCATGAGTCATACAGCTGTTTTGCAGCGTCCTGAAAGGGTTGGCCAAATATTACATTGAGAGATTGCTGGAGCACGGAAATAGGCCATTTGGATTCGGGGTTTGTGCTGGCTGTTTGAAATAACTCACCAATTAGTCTCAATCGCCGGCTGACTCGATAGCTTCGAAATGCTCGCCTTCAATTTTTTCTCCAATTCCCCCTTTTGAAAGTTGCTACTGAATCTGCTTCCACCGCCCTTCAAGGCAGCGCCTTCCAGATCACAACAACTCGTTTTGTAAAAGCAAAATCTCCGAACGCGCCCCCTCTGGTTCTTGAACCGACCCTCTTCAATCTGTGTATCTATGGTAACCCATCCACCTGATAGTGGAATGGATTTGTCTTTATTTACTCCATCCAAACTCATTGTGATTTTGGAGGCCTCCACTTAATCTGTTATCATTTTATAAATAATATCAACCTGATCATCTGTTCATTCATTCTGACTGGAGAGTTTCATTTCCAAGACTGACCGGTGTCACATTTCTGGATGCATTCTTTTTCTGATGCAAAACTCACTAAATTGAAATTTGTTTTCTGTTGGAGAATGCATTTGCCTATAAATGAGCAATAATTAAATCAGTGGGTCGATGAGGGAAAGAGAGAGAGAGAGAAAGAGACTTATTCCGAATATTCGGAGACGTTCCACCGCCGAAGATCGCATAGAAAGTCTTTGCAATGGGATGGTTCACCTAAAACCAGGATGGAGTCAAAATGGAAAATGAAATATTGATCATCTGCTCTTCGTCACATGTTCTGTCACATTCTGCCTTTCACAGAAGCTGGATTATTCAGAAAAAGGAAACCAATTTCAAAACAATGTGGAACCCTGATAATATTTGCCTTCAGAGACACGGGTTAGAATTAAGACCAATATTCGGAAAATGCTAATAAACAATGGAAACATCAATAACATTTCCCAGCTAATCACAGGAGGAATATTCTTGACGGTGACCTCATATTCTCAGCAAGTAACAGGCCAGTGCGTGTTATAAATCGGAGAGCTTCTGCACATCCAGTTTTTGAATTGCTCTGTATCGCTGTGATACCCCCTGTGGAGCTATCCCAGACCTGACAGTAATAGACGGCGGAGTCACCCGGCTCCAGGCTTCTGATGGTCAGAATGAAATTGTTCCCGGACTTGTCTCTGTAAGGTTGGAAACGGTCGGTGAAGCCGGGACTTCGAGCAATGCCACCAGCTGCATTCTCATGTAATACCCAGACCGTAGCATCACCGGGTCTCTGTCGGTACCAGTTCACGTAATAGCTGGCCAAATTACCAATCTGCATACCACAGTTTAATCGGATCGTCTCACCAGCGGAGACTGGGTCAGAAATCGGGGACTGATTCAGGACAGGTACCGCCAAAACACTTTCAAATTAAACACACACACCAAGATTAGAAACCGTCAACAGACAGGGGGTTAATGAATCAATAAACATGATATAAAACCTACCACGTCTCTATAATTAAGGGATTGTCTGTGACTGAAAATCTGATAAATCTCTAACCTGAGAAATGGGGCAGCAGATACAGCTTTGCAGCCATTCCCTCCGCAGAAACGCCAACAGCCACGACTCAAATTTCGACTGAACTGGCTGTTATAAACAGCCAGGTGGCTCTGGTTCCAGGGCAGGAAACCTGGAAACACCGGCTGTATTTATTTTGCGGCGTGAAAAAGAATGGGCGGGCCCAGGAAATAGGGGCAGGTTTTTAATTCTTTCACAGAATAATTTCTGCCTGATAATTATCGTGACATATGATTTACAAATGTTGACCCTACAATTGGAGTTTGTGTGACGAGAATTTTCTAAAATTCGGAAGCTGTTTGTGTTTATGAAATATTATAAATGTGGAACATTTCACTTTAGGGATACATAGAAACGTTGGAAATAGAAGCAGGAGGAGGCCATTCCGCCCTTCCAGCCTGATCCGCCATTCAATATGATCGTGACTGATCATTAAATTCAATATCCTGATCCATTCTTCCCTCCATATTCCGCAATCCATTTAGCCCCAAGAGCTAGCTCCAATTTCCTCTTGAAATCACAGTTCGTTTTCTCGTCAATTACTTTCTGTGGTAGTGAATTCCACACATTCACCAATTCTGCTCATCACAGTTATAAAAGGTTTACTCCGCATCCTCAGACGATTGCCCCTAGTTATGTACTCCCCCATCATCGGGAACATTATTTCTGAACCTACCCATTGTAACACTGTTAGGATTTTCTACGTGGTATGAGGCCCCCTCTCACTCTTATAAATTCCAAGGTGCAGTCCTAACCGACTTAATCTCTCCTCATATAACAGTCCTACGATCCCAGAAAACAGACCGGTTAACCTTCGCTGCACACCCTCTATAGCAATGACGTCCTCAGATAAGGACAGTAAAACTTCACATAATACTCCAGGTGTGGCCTCACCAAAGCCCTATGCAATTGGAGTAAAACATCTGTATTCTTATACTCAAATCCTCAAGCTATGTCGGCCAACATTATTTTTAGTTATTTAACAACTTTTCCTTTCCTTTCATGTCAATATTTCCAGCCAAACAATCCACCAACAATTTGTCTTTGGTCCTCAGGTATCTAAAATAAATTAGATTGTATTTGACACGAAACGATTTGGAGCCATCATCGGGGAAGCGATGGCTGGACAGGACAGATATTGAAATATCACTTCCCCATTTGTCAATGCTGAACCAGGGGACACTATTTCTGCGTTCGACTGACGTTTCCTTAACAAAGGAGTCAAAGGTTAAATGTCAGTGGAGTTGACGCCACCAACGGATCATCCGTTTTGTATTGTTGCAGCGTGGAGGACGCTCGAGGGGGAACGTGTCTACTACCACCTGTTTCCTTATGACGGAGGAAATTTTGATCTTGTCGTTTGTTCAGTGTAATTGGAGATGGGGAACTGCACGCATTACCATGTAATTAAAAAATATTGGTCCAATTATATTTTTTGCCCTGTTCTGTTTTGAAATGCATGCCTCGGGCTGCAATATATCGGTGTCTTTCCTGTCTACAAAACAGTCCAAAATGCCTCTCCCCCAATAACGGACCGCCCCCCCCCAGCTCCCCCCCCCCTCCCCAACCCCCACCCCTGCCCCATCACGTTGATCTCACTGGCTGTTGACTACACAGTAACATTGTTTTCACCCATCATTTAATTAGAAACTGCAGCATCAATCATTCAGGAGTCCAACTGAACGAGGGTATTAAATAAAAAAAGGATGAGTAGACCGCACGGTAAAACATCCAGGTCCAGCTCATTGGTAACAGGAATTAATTAATAGCAGTTTATTTAGATGTGTGCATTTGGGGAATACAGAGCATATTCAAATATGAAGTCGGATTTCAGCGCATAACAGCGTGATATTCCAATGGTTCCAGTTTGGGGTTATGAGTGAAATTGTGTCTCTGCCATCCACACCTCGTATTTCTCGGGTGCAACAGATTTCCAATTAATGCTGTAAATGCTGAAACTGCCTCGTCCGAACCGGAAACCCAATACGTACAGCAGTTTGACTAAAATGTTTACTGCACCTGAACGCGAACAAGAAGATCTTCTCCAGGCAGAGGTCACGTTTACTGAAGACAAACATTGCAGCTTTCTTCACCTTCGTCCCGCCAGAAAAGAGATCAGAGCAAAATGAACACGGAATTCGCTGAGGTAAAGGCAGGAAATGGCGGGGGAAAAGTGGATTGAAGGTATGCACATTGTATTTCCCCAGGGTACCGGATATCTACAAATATTAATGACCTCTTGGCCGAATAGGCATGCTCATGGAATTTTCAAATTATATATTGATTGTATTTCAGTTACCAATGTGCCGGATAGAAAAATAACTTCCTGAGTGCAGAGACAGACATTTAGCACTGCAGATTTAATCCAGAGGAACGAAGTGATACATTTTGGCTTGAAGATCTGTAGGTGGGCGAATTAATAAACGGTACAGGTTTGACATGAGATACAGGAATATACAGACCCAGGAATGCAAGTGATGTGGCTTTGAAAGTGACGGAATAACTAAGGGAGTTAGTTTAATAAATTGAATCTTTAATTTTGGTAACAGGTGTTTTCAGTAGCAAAAGATGAATGTGATGTCAAACATTTAGGAACCGCTGGTTAGGCCACAGGTGGAGTATTGAACACACTTCTGGGTATCAAATTATTGGGATGTATCATTGGTTCAGAGGTGGCACATAAGCGATTCAACAGAATTGCGGCAGGAATGACTCATTTTACTTATGTGGAGAGACTGTCATGCTTGTCCAAGAAGCAGAGAAGTTGAAGAGGAAATTCGTCGAGAAGCTGTGCTACTGTAGACTGAGTGACGGTGAATATCCTTCCGAAGCCATGACAGTTACTTGTCACCAACTTCAGAGCGAGTGACTGTGAACATAGATACCTATTGGACAGGGAGCGACAATGAGCAGAGTCAACGGCATTAGGGGAAATGAATTTCATCAGTCGACTGCAATAGAGTGAGTGACTGTGAAAAGATACATTTACTGCACAGGGTTTGGCTTGGAGCAGGGCACCATATGAAATGGAGCATAAAAGCAGGAAGGTGAAATTAAGACAGATAATCAGCCATGACCTTAATGATACGCAGAGTTGGCTGGAGGGACTATACATTCCCGTCCTACTTTAAGTCCTTGCTTTAAGTCCTTGCTTTTTTATGTCGTGGGGGCACCTGTGAAACACATCACCTGGTTTAGAGGCAACTGATCTGCACCAATTGCTTTTCTCCATGGACCAGTCTCTTAAGAAAGGGCACATCCAGTGGAACACAGAGTGTCACATTTTTCAAAGGGAGATCACTTCCCCATCCCACCATCAATTGCAAACATCAAAGCCAGAGACCAGCGGAACAGCTTTAGTTGTCAAAGGATTGAACGACAACTAATGTTCTTCCACTTTTGAAGAAGGGCGGTAGAGAGAAAGACAGCCACTTTCAGGGGCAGTGAGTCTTACATTAGCCATATGGATACTATTGGAGGAAATTCTGAGGGAAATAATTAATCTGCAATTGGAGATGAACGTTTTAATAAGGGATAGTCTGCCTGGATTTGTCAGAGGGTGGTGCTGCCCATTAAACTTGACTAAAGCTTCTGATGAGATGATTGGGTGCGGAAATGAGAAGAATGCAGTTGATGTAGTTCACACGGATCTCAGCAAAGCATTGAACAAGATCCTGTACGGGAGACTGCTGAAAAAGTAAAAGGCACGTTGGACCCAGGGTACCTTGGCAACTGGGTCCAAAACTGATTTAGTGGAACGAGACAGGGAGTGCTGTTAAAAGTTGTTTATTTTTTGGAGGCCAGTGTCCACTGGTGTATCACGGGATCATTGCCATGGCCCTTATTGTTCATGATATATACATATAAACGATGTAGATGCAAGTGCTGGGGTGGGGCTAAGGGTGAGGTTGGAATGATAAGTTAGTTTGCAGACGACACCACGATTGGTAGAGTGTTAATTGTGAGGAAGAGTGTTTTCGGTTGTAGGAAGATATAGAGCAGTTGTTCAGGTGGACAGATCAGTGGGAGATGGAATGTAATTCTAAAAACTACGAATGGGTGCCCTTTGGAAGGAGTAATAAGACAAGGGAGTGCTCACTGAATGGCGGGACACCAGAAACCTCAGAGGAAAAATGAGTGCTGTTGCCTGCAAGTATCTGAATGCGGCAAAGCATGTTAATAGGGAAGCTAAGAAGGAATGCGACTCACTTTCATTTGTCAGTCATGGCATATACTAAAAACACAGGGAGGTTCTGATGGAGCTTTACAAAACTTTGTTTAAGCCGCAGCTGGAGTATTGTGCGCACTTTGGTCACCTTACTCCAGGAAGGTTGTGATTGCACTGGGGAGGGTGCAGAAAAGATTCACCGGGAGGCTGCATAAAACTGTGCAATTGAGCTATAAGGCGAAGTTGGATAGGCTGGTTTGTTTTCGTTGTAACAGAGGAGTCTAAGGCGGCTAATGATTGTGGTGTATAAAATTATGAGTGGTATCGACAGGGCGGATAGGAAGCAGCTATTCTCCACAGTTGAAGGGGAATTAAAGGGGGGAGATAAAATTAAGGTGAGTGGCAGGAGGTTTTCAGGTGATCTGAGGATAATTACGTTCTATCAGGGTGTGATGCAAGTCTGCACTGCAGGGAGGGCTACCAGGGACGGGAAAAATCACGACCTTTAATATGTATAGTGCTGAACATTCAAAATGTCATAAAATTCAAAGCTATGGGCCAATTGCAGGAAAATTGGATTAGAGTAGATTTAGTGTGGTTTTGTCTGTGGAACCGTGATGGGCCGAAGGGCCTCTTCTGCACTGCATGACTCTGTTCCTCCAGGACTCTGTGGACACGTTTCTTTCATAGCGAACAGCAGCCTTAGATGTCACCAAAATAACACATTCCACAATAAATGCAATGGCGAATTCAGAAGAATCATCTTTATCCAGAATTTGGTGCAACTCGCTACCAGAAGTAGCGGCTGAGGTGCGCAGTGTATTTTGGGAAATCAGACAATGATTTGAGGCAAAAAGGAACAAATGTTAATCATTGGTTCATTTAAAGTAGAAAATATGGGGAACGCTCGAGTGAAGAATAAGCAACTACCTATTTATGTGCTGCATATCCTAGCCAATGCTGTGAAACCAGCAATAATTTAGGAAAATAAAACAAGCTAGCTTTTCCAAAGGTAAAGGACCAGCAAAGTTTCAGTCGGAGACTGATTTGAGTCCATGTTGACAAATCACAGAACCTTCAGGTTCAGATGCAGAAATATATTAGTTACACGTGTATTCGACTTCAGGCACAATGTCAATGGAATAACGTTTATATAAAAATGCTTCCTGTAAATATGCAGGGCTGTAATGAATCCAGAGCTGGGCCTTATCAAGCTGACAGGCATTAGCCAGTGGAGCACTGAAAAAGAATCAGCCTCAATTATGTACATTCTAAGTTACTGACTTCGCTGAGGAAACAGAGAGTGATGCCTTTGCTGGCACTCCGAAGTTAGCCGTCAATTAATGTTATGAGGCCATTGCAAAGTGGCTGCAAAAGATGCATATCGGTTGGTTAAGTAAATGGTCTACAGGATGGCAGATTGAGTACAATGTGAGGAGGTGTGAGAATGGGCGGCACAATGGCATAGTGGTTAAATTTGCTGCCTCACAGCGCCACGGACCTGGGTTCAATTCCGGCCTCGAGTCACTGTCTCTGTCGAGTTTACAAGTTCCCCTCGTGTCTGTGTGGCTTTCCTCTGGCTGCTCCGGTTTCCTCCGACAGCCCAACGATGTGCGGGTTAGGTTGATTGGCCAGGCGACATGAAATAATCGGGGATTCGTAAAGTAAAAATGTGGGGTTATGGGCATAGGGCCTGGTTGGGGTTGTGGTCGGTGCAGGCTCGATGGGCCAAATACCCTCCTCCTGCTTTGGAGGAATTCTACTCTATGATCATGTTGCTTGCAAGAAAACAATGTTTTTAGAGAGTGAGGGGTGCACTCCTGAAAGGATCTCTGGAATATTGCATGAACATAGAGCAAGCAATTAGAAATCGAAATAATGAAAAAAAAACAAGTTTGAAGTATAGTATGAATAACTGTTGCTATATTTGCGCAGGACATTACGAGATCTAACCTTGAATAAGGTGTCCAATTTCGTTCTCTCAGTTTGAGAATAATCTCCTTGCATTGGAGGCGATCCAGTAAATGGCCACTGATTTGTCTCTTGCACGGACGGCCTCCTTGGGAGACTGAACAAATTATTCTTATGTTTTATGGAGTTTATCAGAACGTGAGATGAACTCACTGTGATATGCAACATTCTGCAATAGATTAACAGGGTAGATACCAAAGAGCTTCATTCACTGAGAAATTCCAGCACTCAAGGACATACACTCATGATAAGGAAACAGCAATTTCAGCCTGAGACAGAGAACAATCTCTTCACTCAGAGGATTATAAATATTTGCTAATTTACAACCGACTGAGCTCTGAATGCTCAGTCGCAGATTCCGTTAAACATTGAGATATATAGCTTTTGGACCCAAAGAGAATCACGGAATATAGGGATAATTTGGGAAAGTGAGTTGTGGTCGAAGATGATTTTATCGGATGGCAGTCCAGGTTCGGGAGAACAAATGGCCTCCTCCTACTCTTGCTCATGTGGATGTCCAGAGCCTCACACACATTAAAGCCATTGGAAACATCTGGGTGTAGGGTGGGAGGTAAAACAAGGCCTTGGATTTGACTCATGCTGTTATCCCTCTGCTGGTGCCATTTATGTTTAAGAAATCCTGGGTTTGAAGGAGTCTGACTGCTCTTTGCTGCATGTTATCAGATTGATATAAACTGGAGCATAGATTCTTCATCCTGCATCTCGCAACCCTCTGCTCCAGCATTCCAACATCAGTAACAACGCTCTCACTCCTAAACTGACAGGTTTTCCCCACTCTCTAACCGGTCTTCAATGAATGTTAGAAGATGTGATAAAAGTATTCTGAGAGTGAATGTGAGACAATCTGTGCACCATGCTGTTTGTCGCCTGCCTGAGACTTTCGGCTCGTTGCCCCAGTGTTATCTCTCAGACTGACATTTCCTTTTCCTCCCGTTCCCCGTTAGCTCTAATAGAGTAATTTCCCAAATATTGACTTATTTCACTTTAAAAGCCCGTTCACCATTATTTTTAAAGTCCGAAACTCCCTGACAAACAACCTTGTGTCTAAACCATTATTTCTGCTCCCTGCCTCGATATATTAGTATTAATTCAAAATCAATTTAAAGTCAGAACTCGTTCAACCATCTGTGACAAGAGCACGAATGCAAGGAGGCGTTGATGATGGAAAGATTGAAAATGGATATAGACTGCGTTTGGGTAAGAAAGTGGCAGATTGTGTGACACGTAGGAAAATGTGGAATTCTTCATTTTGCTGGCATAAAGAGTAAAACAAGATGGTTTTAAACTGGAATTTTCTGGTGTTATGAGCAATTCAATGTCCTTGCACACGTAACACAGACAACTACCAAGCATTTCTAGCAAGAACTGAGGAAGATAAATAGTTTATTTCGCTTTTTCATGGGGCGCTTGGAGTAAATGAGTAATGAAATCACTGTGTTGGTGAGTCAACACCAGCAATACTGTGTAGAGCTTTCATGCCCTCACCAAGGTAATGACGCACTTGCCTTTGAGGGAATATAGAAAGACTACGCTAGACTGATACTTGGGATCAGAGAGTTGTGCAATGAGGACAAAGTGTGCAATGTCTGTCCGTATCCTCTGGAATTTATTAAAATGAGATGCGATTTCATTGACCCATGTAAGATATTGAGAATGTTTCACAGTGTATACGTTGGAAAAGCTCCTTCCACGAAGATGGAAAAGCGAGAACGTGGGTAAAATTGCATTGTAACTGGGGCTGGTCGTTAAGAGCAGAGAAGAAGATTAGCTTACTCACTCAGTGAGTGGTGAGCTCTCTAGCTCAGAAAACTGTTTCGATACTCAAATCAGAGGACGAATGTGTTTCAGACAATATGGGGATTCGGGAAAATACAGTTTCAGAAGAATATTGGTCAATGTTTTCTTAAGTGGTCGAACAAGCAGGAAGTTTCTAGTTGCCTCCACTTGTTCCTTTTGTTAGGATAATTTACGTGAATTTCAGGTGCTGGGTGTGAATATATACAAAGGCTGTTGAGTTAGGTGCTACCGTATGTCATCGAACATTTATCCATCCAGTTAAATTCACACAATGATGAGAGTTGAACTGCCAGGTCACAGTGTGTATCTAAGATCAGCAATTAATGCAGCTTAGCCCCTCCTCATCAAACCACAGGGGACACAGTTTATGTATCGAAAGCCTTATTTTAGATCCCCATAGCCACAATGATGCCGTTTTTATCCTGTTTGTGAAGCGATGCAGGTGGTGTTATCATTTACTCAAACACGGTGGGAGGAAGTGAAACCTCTACGCTCGCGGGGCGATAAGCAGCCAAGAGTGGTACCATCTGTCCCCAGCTTCCCCAATCTCTGTCATAACCCAGGCGACTGCGGTTTCACACAAGAACAGGACAGAACTGTCAGGGACACAGTTGATTCTGGACACGTTGCACATTTACAGGAACAAGCATCTGACAAAGGCCTGCCCACATGGAAATTAACAATTGCACCTCTGTGATTTATCGCCAGAAATGTATCATTTTTCCTTCACAACCCAGCTTCCAACGCCGCTGTCTAATACATTACATAGCAACACGTTTATTTTATCTATTTTGCCACCTATCCAATGGTCCCTGGTTTACAGTGGATCTAATTTCTGGCTTTACCTGATGTTCCTATTTTAAACGTTGATTGGGAACCCCTGTAATGTGCCTCCCCCTCTTGATCACTGTATGCTCCTCCAGCCCTAAATTTCTCTCTCTCTCTCTCTCTGTAGCCTGCTGGTACCTGCAGAACTCTCCACATGTCTGTAAGCTTTTTTCAGACTGCACAATCTCCGCACACTTCGCCAGCTACTTCCAAACTTATGATCTCTACAACTTCCTCTCACCCTTAAGTCTGTTACTATATCCAGCCTCTGCATCCCTCCATATCTCTATCTAGTGTTAATTTTCACCGTCACTCCTGATCCCTTCAATGTCCTCCAGCTGCTAAAAAAAACTCTGTATATTTAAAATGGCCGCAGCCTTCGTGGCACTATAATATCATACAGTCACTATAACCCCTGCTGTCTTTGAAACATCCACCGGCCAATGTAAATGCAACCAACCCTCTGATCTGCGATTGCCTACACCCCATCCTCATCACTGTAAATTCATGCAACCAGTACAATCCTCTCTCTTTAATGTTCAGCAGACTCTACAACGAGGAAAATCTTAAGTTCTTCATAGTGTCTTGAAGCAAACTTTAAAATCTCAATTAAAATCTTGCCACTGAAAAATAGATGCTTGTGGGAGTTTGCTCTGCACACATTGCCTTCTTCCATTCGTACAGTTCGACAGAGACTGCCCTTAAAAAGTCATTAATTTACTGCAAAGCTCTTTCTGATGCCGCAAGATTGTGGAAGGCGACATAGAAATGTACGTCTCCAGCGTCTCAGTCGAAAAGTCCACCTGCCTCGACAAAACAGCCAGCATAATTAAGGACCCTACGCACCCCAGAAATGTTCACTTCCACCTTCCTCCGTCGGGAAAATAAATGCAAAATTCTGAGTTAATGGACCAACCACCTCAAGAACAGCTTCTTCACTGCTGCTGCCAGGTTATTGAATGGATTTACCTTGCATTAAGTTGACCTTTCTCTCCGCCCCAGCTATGACTGGAGCACTGCACTCTGCACTCTTTCGTTTCCTTTTCTATGAACGGTACGCTTTGTCTGTACAGCGAGCAAGAAACAATAGTTTTCACTGTTTGGTAATCCATGTGGATAATGAATCAAATCAAATAAAAAGAAACGAAAGTCTATATTTACTTTAATACAATTTGGGTTGATTGCAAATTCGCGTCCAGAGCACACAGGTCATTTTAATATAACTGATATTTCGAAACATATGAACACAGTGAATTAATTTAAGGGGAGAATACGCGGATGACATGCGTATAAAACTCGAGAGGCCTGATCAGGAGGGAAATCGAGCAGAGAGAAAGAATGCAACGCCAGCCCCATTTTGAGTGCCTGCTTGTTATCCAGGCACCAAGGAGATGTTCATCATTTCCACAGAAGAACAATAGTGCCATGAGAGTTGAAAGTTGTTTCGGAGTGACCATGCCGCAGCAAATGTGGCTGCTGTTATTTCACCTCCTGTCCGCCAGGTTTTGCTGCAAGCTCATGTCCTCCTCTCCACGCTAATGCTCCCGTAGTCGGTTCATTCTGAAGCAATCATCGCCTCCACCACCGTACTCACTGTCGGGCCACTGCCCGCCCCACCCGCCCAACCCTCGAGCCATGTTCCCGGAGCCCAACCCCCCTCTACAACCCCCGAACTAAACTCCCGAGTAGACACCTCGTATACAAACCGCAAATACAGCCCCTGAGTACAACAGCCGAGTGGTTCCCCGGAGTACAACTCCCGAATACAGTCCCGAGTACAATCCTGAGTACATAGAACATAGAACATTACAGCGCAGTACAGGCCCTTCGGCCCTCGGCGTTGCGCCGACCAGTAGAACCAATCTAAAGCCCCTCTAATCTAAACTATTCGAATATCATCCATATCTTTATCCAATAACCATTTGAATGCTCTTAATGTTGACGAGTCCACTACTGCTGCAGGCAGGGCATTCCACGCCCTTACTACTCTCTGAGTAAAGACCCTACCTCTAACATCTGTCCTATATCTCTCACCCTTCAATTTAAAGCAATGTCCCCTCGTACTAGCCATCACCATCCGAGGAGAAAGGCTCTCACTATCCATCCTATCTAATCCTCAGATCATCTTGTATGCCTCTATTAAGTCACCTCTGAACCTTCTTCTCTCTAACGAAAACAACCTCAAGCACCTCAGCCTTTCCTCATACGATTTTCCCACCATACCAGGCAACATCCAGGTAAATCTCCTCTGCATCCTTTCCAACACTTCCACATCTTTCCTATAATACGGCGACCAGAACTGTACGCAATACTCCAAATGCGGCCGCATCAGGGTTTTGTACAGTTGCAGCATGACCTCATGGCTCCGAAACTCAATCCCTCTACCAATAAAAGCTAACACACCGTACGCCTTCTTAACAACCCTATCAACCTGGGTGCCAACTTTTAGGGATCTATGAACACGGACACCCAGATCCCTTTGTTCATCCACACTACCAAGTATCTTGCCATTAGCCCAGTACTCTGTATTCCTGTTACTCCTTCCAAAGTGAATCACCTCACACTTTTCCGCATTAAACTCCATTTGCCATCTCTCAGCCCAGTTCTGCAGCTTATCTATGTCCCTCTGTAACCTGCCACTTCCCTCCGCACTGTCGACAACTCCACCGACTTTAGTGTCATCTGCAAGTTTACTAATCCATCCGTCCACGCCCTCATCCATGTCATTAATAAAAATGACAAACAGCAGTGGCCCCAAAACAGATCCATGCCGTACACCACTAGTAACTGAACTCCAGGATGAATATTTCCCATCAACCACCATCATCTATTTTCTTACAGCTAGCCAATTCCTGATCCAAACCACTAAATCACCCTCAATCCCAAGTGTCCATATTTTCTGCAAAAGCTTACCATGGGGAACCTTATCAAATGCTTTGCTGAAATCCATATACGCCACATCAATCGCTTTACCCTCATCCACCTCTTTGCTCACCTTCTCAAATAACTCAATAAGGTTTGTGAGGCACGACCTACCCTTCACAAAACCGTGCTGACTATCCCTAATCAAATTATTCCTTTCGAGGGGACTATAAATCCTATCGCTTATAATTGTTTCCAATACTTTGCCCACAACAGAAGCAAGGCTCGCCGGTCTATAATTACCAAGATTGCCCTTACTCCCCTTCTTGAACAAGGGGACAACATTTGCTATCCTCCAGTCTTCTGGCACTGTTCCTGTAGACAATGACGACACAAAGATCAAAGCCAAAGGCTCTGCAAACTCCTCTCTAGCCTCCGAGAGAATCCTAGGATAAAGCCCATCCGGTCCAGGGGACGTATCTATTTTTACTATTTCCAGAGTTGCAAACACCTCCTCCTTATGAACATCAATCCCATCCAGTTCAACAGGCGGCATCTCAGTGCTCCCCTCGACAACACTGTCCCACTCCAGTGTGCATACCGACGAAAAATATTCATTTAGTGCCTCTCCTATCTCTTCAGACTCCACACACAACTTCCCACTACTGTCCTTGACTCGCTCTATTCTTACCCTAGTCATTATTTTACTCCTGACATAACTATAGAAAGCTTCAGATATTTTCTTGATCCGACCTGCCAAAGACTTCTCATGTCCCCTCCTGGCTCTTCTTAACTCTTTCTTTAGGTCCTTCCTGGCTAACTTGTAACTCTCAAGTGCCCTAACTGAGCCTTCACCTCTCATCTTAACATAAGTCTACTTCTTCCTCTTCACAAGAGATTCAACCTCCTTAGTAAACCATGGTTCCTTCATACTTCTACTTCCTCCCTGCCTGATGGGTACATATTTATCAAGGACGTGTAGTAGCTGTTCCTTGAACAAGTTCCACATTACAATTGTGCCCATCACCTGCAGTTTCCATCCCCAACCGATACCAGCTAACTCTCGCCTAATCGCATCATAATTTCCTTTCCCCCAGCTATAACGCTTGCCCTTTTGTAGATACTTATCCTTTTCCATTGCGAAGGTAAACGCAATCGAATTGTGGTCACTGTCACCACAGTGCACACTTACCTCCAAATCTAACACCTGGCCTGGTTCATTACCCACTACCAAATCCAATGTGGCCTCGCCTCTACATACTGCGTCAGGAAGCCTTCCTGCACAAATTGGACAAAAACCGACCCCTCTAATGTAGTCGAGCTATAGCGTTTCCAATCAATATTTATAAAGTTAAAGTCCTCCAGTACAACTACCCTGTTACTTTCGCTCCACTCCAGAATCATCTTTGCAATCTTTTCCTCTACATCTCTGGAACTTGTCGGAGGTCTATAAAAAACTCCCAACAGGGTGACCTCTCCTTTCTTTTTTCTAACCTCAGCCCAAACTACCTCAGTAGACGAGTCCTCAAATGTCCTTGCTGCTACCGTAATACTGTCCTTGACTAACAATGCCACACCTCCCCCTCTTTTACCCACCTTCCCTGAACTTACTGAAACATCTAAAACCCGGAACCTGCAACAAACATTTCTATCCCTGCTCTATCCATGTCTCCGAGGTGGCCACAACATCGAAATCCCAGGTACCAACCCATGCTGCAAGCTCACCCACCTTATTCCGGATGCTCCTGGCATTGAAGTATACACACTTCAAACCGCCTTCCTGCCTGCCAGTACACTTCTGCGACTCTGAAACCTCATTCATGACCTCACTCGTCTCAACCTTCTGTACACCGGAGCTACAATTCAGGTACCCCCCACCCCGCGCTGAATTAGTTTAAACCCTCCAGAAGAGCATTAGCAAATTCCACCCCCCCCCCCCCCCCCCGCGGCCCCGCCAATGTATTGGTACCCCTCTGGTTCAAGTGCACACCATCCTGTTTGTAGAGGTCCCACCTACCCCAGAAAGAGCCCCAATTGTCCAGGTATCTGCATCCCTCCCTCCTGCACCATCCCTGTAACCACGTGTTTAACTGCTCTCTCCACTTATTCCTCTCCTCACTATCACGTGGCACGGGTAACAAACCAGAGATAACAACTTTATTTGTTCTAGCCCTAAGATACCACCCTAACTCCATGAATTTCTGCCTTACATCCCCGTCCCTTTTCCTACCTATGTCTTGAGTGCCTATGTGAACCACAACTTGGGGCTGGTCCCCCTCCCCCTTAAGGATTTCGAAAACATCGTCTCAGCATAAGGACTGAGATTAGGGGAAAACTCTTCATTCATTGATCTGTTTGGGATGCTCTACCGCAGAGAGTTCTGGCTGTTCAATCGTTGAGAGCATTGAAGACAAAGATCTATGTTTTTGCGGAATTAAGGGAATGTGGATATAATGCAGAGTCGGGGTATTGCCTGATGGAGAAGGAATAAAGTATTTATTTAACATTGCTTAGAATGTTGAACTTTCTGTGGGTGTTGCAATTTCTCGCCCAGACCACACCGTGCCGCTCTAAATCTACTGATGCATTTTACTATCATCGAGGCCCCTGCTGTCAAATATTGACCGCCCCCTTTTCCCTCCCCCTTTTCCCTTTCTTTGCCAAACGCTGGCCACGTCCCCGTGTTGGGAGGGGTGTCCAACATCGATCCATGACGACAAATCATTTACTTAAATCAAATAGCCAAAGTCAGACATCTTCAGAATAGGGAGGGAAGGGAAATTCTTATCGGCGAGAATTCTGCACCGACTTTGCTCGTGATAGAATCCTTTGCCAGACGCTGGACATTGTGGAAATATGCCGCCACTGCTCTATCCAACTATGAAAATGACTGGCTGATTTCCAAAATAGGGTTGGTACCATTTATGTATTTTGCATAGGACAGCACACGGATTTTGTGACGAATATTTTATCATCTTAACCTACTTTCTGAAGTTGTTCTGTTTCCCTGAACAGATATACTAAAGGGAAAGTCTTTCAACGAGCCGCCAAGTGCGCGATTGTATCATTCTCAAACCGGAAGAGAAAATACTGGAAAACCTCAGCAGGTCTGGCAGCATCTGTATGGAGAGAAAAGAGCTGACATTCGAGGCCAGATGACACATTGTCGAAGCTCTTTTGGCTAGAATTCCAGCATCTGCAGTAATTTACTTTTCTCCAGCGATTTATCCGGTAGCATTCTGAACTTAACATTCCATCTCCATGTGATTTCCTCACAATCATGCACCTGTTTTGGATGCGTCAAGGTGCTACATGCATACATATAATCCTGAGGTGCAGAAGCAGGCTTCTCGGCCAATCGAATTTGCACAGACTCTCTCATAATGCACTTTACACAGGTCCTACTCTGTAAACCCTTGTATTTGCCCGGCTAAACTCCCTACAGTTACTGGCACATTAAGCGGTAATTTAGCATCACCTAACGTACACATGTTTGTGTGAAGACATCAGACCACTCAGAGGATACCCACGCTGACACGAGAGGAACGTGCATATTCACACAGACAGTGACCCAAGCCGAGATTCGAACTCAGTTCTGTGACGAAGGAAGTAATGTTCAAACATAGTCACTGATATACAATGTGCAAAATACATTTTTATAATGATTAGAAATTATAATAATGCGGAGTAATTGGTCTTGTTGAAACACTCCGTTTCCTTTTTTTCATTTAAAGTGGATGTGGCTCGCCAGGTTTCTAATGAGGTCAAATTAGAAATCATTTTTCTAAATATTCATAACTTTTCCAACGCACCTAATCACAAAGGTCGCTGTTCCATGAATGAGTTCATTCTAACTTTCTCGTTCTCGATCACACATTTTCCCTGTCCCCCCTCTCACAAACATAGAGATACACACACAGACAAAGACATGCCCGCAGCAGCATACATAAACAATGATATACATTCATTTTCTCTCACACAGGGTCAGTATTCTCGACATTAAGGAATTCTCTCTCTCTCTCTCTCTCTTTCTCTCGCACACAGACACACACACACAAGCTCATGTCAAATTATCACTGTTCCTTTCCTCTATCTCTTGCACACATTCTTCTGCATGGTGGCAGCTTGGTTAACACTGCTTCCTCACAACACCAGGGACGCGAGTTCGATTCCTGGCAGGGGTCACTGTCTGTGTGGCGTCTGCACGTTCTCCCCTCTGCCTGGATTTCCTCCGGGTGCTCTGGTTTCCTCCCACAGTCCGAAAGACGTACTGCCGCGGGACATTGGCCACGCTACATTATCCCTCAATGTACCGGAACAGGCGCCAGAGAATGGCAACTGGGTGGTTTTCAAATATTTCATTGCAGTGTTAATGTAAGCCTACTTGTGCCACGAAGAAATAAAACTTATGTCACCTTCTTCCATACATTGCTCAATTTTCACTGCCTTCTTCGGCACCAATTCACACTTCGGCCATAGCGTCCATGAAGATTTTATCTTACTCTCTCACGCCCTGAATGGATCAGGATCAATCCTCCTTAAGTTCGGAACAGCCTGAGGATCTCAAGGGGGAAGTTAATGCTGTCTGTTTTTCCAAGGCAACGGGAAGTGTAGACAGAGTCAATAGATGGGAGTCTGGTTTGCCTGAGAGACTGGGCTACGTTCACAACCCGTGTTGGTCATCGCAGGGGCCATGCCAAGCTGTGATACATACAGAAAGAATGGTTTCTATGGGGCATTATGTAAAACATGCTGAGAGTCGTAGTGGACATGCCGAATTTTCTTAGCTTCCTGAAATTAGAGGCGTTGGTGGACTGTGTTAACTATAGTGCCAGTGTGGAGGTTCCAGGACAGGTTGTTGCTGATCTGGAGGCCAAGAAACTTGAAGCTCTCGACCATTTCCATTTCATCAGACAGGGGCATTCCCTTCAAGACGCATCCTGTACTCGATGACATACAGCCATTGGTTACTGCAAATAAATAAATTCTGAGGTTGCAATGTTAACTGCACGAAGGATATATCAGACACGGCCGTGGAAATTGTTGAAAGATCTGTACCATGGAAATTACTTTGGGAATGAACTGGTTTTGAGATGGTCTCAAATACAATGAGGCGATAAGTAATCTTTACAAAATGTTTTCCTTCCTCGCCTTTCACTATAGTATCTGTTCACTCGGATATCTGAAACAAGAAACTGCATTCAATATGTTAAAGCAATGGCTATGAACTGTGGGCGGCATGGTGACACAGGGGTTCGCACTGCTGCAACACAGCGCTAACGGTCTGGGTTCAATTCCGGCCTTGGGTGAATGTGTGTGCAGAGTCTGCATGTTCTCCCCATGTCTATGCGGGTATCCTCCAGGTGCCCCAGTTTCCCCCACAAGTCTAAAGTCTTGCTGGTAAGGCGCATTGCTCAGACTAAATTCTTCCTCAGTGTGGCCAAACAGGAGCCGGAGTGTGGCCACGTGGGGGGTTCCAAACTAACTTAATTGCAATGTTAATTTCAGATTGTTTGTGATACCATGAAGACAATCAACTTGAACAACCTCTCCCGACCAACCTCTGTGCCGAATCTAATATTCAATCAGGATAAAGATAAGAAACTCGATGAGCATGACAGATATGGAAACAGGTCAACATGCCCAATCAGATGAGAATATCAAAGCCCACATCACGAGAGCATCAGGAGAATGGTCAGGAATGAAAGCTTCGATACAACACCGAGTTAATTACTTTTAATTATTAGTGTCACACGTAGGCTCACATTATCTCTGCAACGAAGTTGCTGTGAAAACCCCGTTTTTGTTACACTCCGGCGCCTGTTCGGATACACTGAGGGAGAATTTAGCACGGCCAATCCACCTAACCTGCACATCTTTTGGACTGTGGGAGTAAACCTGAGCACCCGGAACAAACCCACGCAGACACGGGGAGAACGTGCAGACTCTGCACAGACATGAAACCAAGCCGGGAATCGAAACCTGGTCCCAGGTGCTGTGAGGCAGCAATGCTAAGCACGGCAGTACGCTCAATGTGGAGTTTGATCGGGTGGGCAATTGGAGGTTGTGCTTTTGCCATGACCCCTCTCCTCCTGCCACCTATTTCCAGCAGGTAGCAATCTTATTAAATTATTACCGTGTGTGTGTGTGTGTGTGTGTGTGTGTGTGTGTGTGTGTGTATTACAAAGTGCGATCCCAGTGAGCAGCTGGTGAAGGGATTAGTCCCCAGAATTAATGAGCTACGTTAATCTGAATGTGAGGTGCCTGGGGGAAGGTGTTACTGACAAAATTGTTTCAAAGAACAAAGAACAAAAAACTTCTTAGAAATACTGTTTGCGTCAATTATAGTGCCACGATTGAGCTGAAAGTGTTGAGCGTTACCGAGTGTATATTTTGTAGAAATGCTTGATCTTGAAGAAGTGAGTCAGGAGAAGCAGCAGCAGAGAGCGGAGCTCGGCTGCAAAGAGGTGCATATCCGGTGACCACGGCTGCATGCTGTGAGCGACAAAACACCCTAACCCAAAGCCCATTCGGGGCTCTGCCAAATGCGCTGAGGGGCGGAGATGGCTGGTCAAGATTCTGACCACTTCAACACCTCATGCTTCAGATGGAAAATGATGCTGTAGCCAAAAGCAGTCAGTGCCATTCCTGTTTTAATAGTTGAGGCGCTTCATGTACAGAGTTGCCTGCAATGGTTTAACACTGGAATTCAATTTCAACTGCAGATCGAGGAGTGCTTGCAGCCTGGGGTGGATTGGCATAAGCAGAGAACAGGCCACTATACAAGTACAGAGGGATATATGGCACACAAACAGGCGCTTCGGCCAACTCTTCGATGCCAACCAGGTTTCCTAATCTGAACTCGTCGCATTTGCCTGCGTTTGCTCCATATCCCTCCGAACCTTTCCCATTCCCATACCTGTCCAAATTGTTGTAGTTATCCCTGCCTCTACAAGTTTTTCTAGCAGCTCATTACACATTACCACCGCCCTCTGTGTGAAGAGGTTTCACCTCAAGTCCGTTAAGAATCGTTCCCCTCTCACCTTCAACCAATGCCCTCTAGCTTTGGACTTTCCTTCCCTGAATAAAACCCATTGGCTATTCACCTTATCTATGCCCTTCCTGATATTATAAACCGCTATAAGGTTACACTCATACACAGTTTACAAATCGATGTGATTGCAAATAACCATTTAGATTTTTTAAATGTATTTGTATTCCAAGTAGGCTTACATTAATACTGTAATGGAGTTACTGTGAAAATCCCCGAGTCGACACACTCCGGCGCCTGTTCGGGTTCACTGAGGGAGTATTTAGTACGGTCAATGCACCGAACTAGGGCGTCTTTCGGACTGTGGGAGGAAAACGGAGCACCCAAAGGAAATCCACGCAGACACAGGGAAAACATGCTGACTCCGCAGAGACAGTGACACAAAGCAGAAATTGAACTCAGATTCCTGGCACTGTGAGGCAGCAGTGCTGATCATTGTGCCACCGTGCCACCCTTTTGGTGTATTTGCTGTGAATAATTTTGACGCACGACTCTTTTTGATGAAGTTGCTTCTAAAATTCACTGGAAAAATACAAACCCAACTGCAGCGGCATATAACTGTAAAACGTATAAGTTGTTTTTGTACAGAACATCTGGTTTCGAAGTTGGACTAACTGTCCATATCTCCGCCCTTCCATGGTACAAAGAGAAATTACGACACTAGAATTGGCGCAACCAGGATTTCTAAGAAGGATAGCTGGACTGAGATGTCATAAATCACAGGAAAGGTAAAACAGGATGGGACTCTTTTTACTCAAGAACACAAGGCTGAGTGGTGACAGAATAGATATGTTAAAAATTGGATCAGCAGCACCATCTCAGTGCTGATTTGCGATTTATGGGGAGGCGATGGCCTTATGTTATTATCGCTAGACTATTAATCCAGAAACGCAGCTAATGCTCTGGGGACATAGTTTCGAATCCCGCCACGGCAGACGATGGAATTTGAATTAAATTTTAAAAATCTGGAATTAAGAACCTACTGATGATCATGAAGATATTGTGGATTGTCGAGGAAGAACCCATCTGGTTCACTGATGCCCTTTAGGGAAGGAAACCTCCGTCCTTACCTGGTATTGCCTACATGCGACCTCAAAACCAGAGCAATGTGGTTGGCTCTCAACTGTCCTCGGGCAGCTAAGAATAGCAATAACTGGCAGCTCGCCACAGCCATGTGCATTATTAATAATATATACATATAGATATTTAAACTCGAATTGGATTTTATCCAGAGGATTCAGCATACATCCGTTCAGTCGTACTGTGACCTATTTACCAGAAATGTTATTGATATGTATCCTACCAGTTGGGTCACACAAACGGAGAGGTATGTCAAATGACTGTTGTATTCGACCGAACACTTCACCACAATGGTGTCACAATTTGCACAGCAGAGCGCGTCATAGTTCCCACCGAATCTGAAAAGGCCTAACTCAATGCGATTCAGAACAGGCCAGTCTGCAGCCATTGTGCCTGCAGAAGGAACCCAGTCAGACAGAATACAAGGAAATCTCTATCAAGATGGCGAAAGGCTCATTAGCTGTGATGCTCATTTTCCAAGTACTACGGTTTCACTGTGAGTAAGAGACGGGAGGGAATTTTAAGCAAAATCACTTTTATAAATCAGAAGGAGAGTTTTCTAAGCTGAAAACGTGAGCCAGTGATCAGGTGAAGGAATTTGACCTGATCATTTACTGCTTCCACCCATAAAGCGAAGAAGATATAAACTGAATACTAAATTTAAAAAACAATGATGACAAATAATAATGAGGTTGAGCGGTGGTGCAACAGTGGTTAGCACTGCTGCCTCACTGCACCAGGGACTGAGTTCAAATTCCCGGCTTGCACCACTGCCTGTGCGGGTCGACACGTTCTCCCGTTGTCTGTGTGGGTTTATTGCTGGTGCCCACAGTTCGAAAGACGTGCTGGTTTTGTGCATTGGCCATGCTACATTATTCCTCGGTGTGCCCGAACAGGCGCCGAAGTGTGGCGCCTGGGGGATTTTCACCATAGCTTCATTGCGGTGTTAATGTAAACCTGCTTGTGACAGTAATGGATAAACTACAAGTTTTAAATACAGGCGCGGATTTATTTTTAAGAGACCGCTTCAGATATTTCAAAATCCGTGGTAATGTAACAATAATCTTTCTAGTTAGAGAATCCGAGTCCTCTCTGTCTCAAATCCCCTTCACAATGACAGCTGAAGTTGGCCATACGGTGGAATTGTCCTATTATGAGACTTCTGAAGTGTATTTGGTTTCTTACTGTGCTTGGTACAAACAGCGTTTGGGTGAAGCCCCGATACGAATAAACGCTGCATCTTGTATTGGGGCCGACTGCAAATATATTTCTGAAAAAGGCAACCCAGCAAATGCATTGATTCTGAGAATTCGCAATGTCCAGACGAATGACTCGGGTTCATACTACTGTTTCGATCTTGCTGGGGCAGCACCGTTCCGGAATGGACACACACTCATGGTTGGAGGTAAGAGAGCAAGTGTACTTAATTCAGATTGTGCACGGCATTAGCATTTTATGTAAATTAATCATTAACTTTGTGCCCATCTGTCCAGACAGTTCCACCACGAAGACGGCTGTGCTGGTATTTATCCCTCCGGGTGAGCTGGATTTGAATGATACCGTGCCCTTTGTGTGTTTGGTCAGTGGAGTTTCTTCCAACCAGATTGCTATTTTCTGGAATATTTCCGTCCAGGTCATGAGGGATCGAGTGATCCCGGGATAATGGAAGAAGACGGGACCTACAGCATCAGAACTCATGTCATGGTGTCGGCGGACATTTGGAGAAGCGGCGCTGTCTGTGCTTGCATTGTTCAACTGGGAATTCCAGGGAAATACTGGACAAAGCGTGTGTCGTTCTCCAAAGCAGAAGAGACTGGAACAAGTGAGTTGTTAATTTCCACAATGGTGGTTTGAATTCAACTCCTAATCAATTGGGACAATGCACCAGATACTATGACACTGAAGACTCTGAATTGACTGGTAGGAGCCTCCAATTTAAACTACGTTACCCCTATAACTTGACCGAGGGGAATTTCACAGTAACTTCATTGCAGTTTTAATGTAAGCCGTCTTGTGACTCTAAATAATAAACTTCAAACTTTAAACATTTCCCCTTCAAGTCACAATGTGGGCCGTACGGTGGCACAGAGTTTAGCACTGCTGCCTCACAGCGCCATGTACCATAGCTCAATTCCAGGCTTGGGTTACTATCAGTGCAGAGTCTGCACGTTCTCCCCGACTCTGCGTGGGTTTCCTCCGGGTGCTCCGGCTTCCTCCAGCAGTCCGAAAAACGTGTTGTCCAGATGCATTTGTTATTCTAATTTGTACTACAGTGTACCTGAACAGGCGCTGGAGTGTGACGTTTAGGGGATTTTCACATTAATTCCATTGCTGTGTTAATCTAAGCCTACTTGTTATACCACTCAATAAACTTAAGCTCCTCTGTTTTCCCTGTTGAAAGTTACTATTGAATATGCTTGGACCGCCTTTTTCAGACAATGGATTTTGGAATTGAATTGGGGTAAGTCCTTCCGTGGATGCACTTTGCGTTCAGAAAACAAACAAGAGGTTTTTATTCTGAGGCATGAGCTCAATTTCCCAGAATCTCACTTCACAATCCTTAGTTTCCATGTGGTAACTGTTTAATTTTTAATTACTAATACCTGCAATCCAATCTCAGGAGCTAAAGCTTCACAGTAGTTGGATTTTAGATTATTTTACGCTGTTTGATCCAGCGATCTGGACCACGTCTGCAAGGTCAATGGAAGCAAATATAACAATACATTTCACAACTGGAATTGCATGTGGACTCGGCGGTGAGAAATGTGCAGTGTTGTGAGGGAAAAATAGGCATAGTACCACTATTTCAATAGATCTTTCAAAGACACAGCGAGGACGCTGTGGGCCTGTATGATTATATGATTCAGTTTTCAAATGAGTGTTGGCGTGATGCTTTTATCATGCAACCTGACACACTATGAATGTGGAACTATCCTGTCAGGGCTGTCTGATTCTTGATCCCTACTCGCAAGAATAATGCAGTTCATACCACCCTGTTCATTCACGGGTTGCTAGCAATTCCATATGTTGTTTATTTTTATTTCACTCCCGAGTTTAAGGTTGCCACTTTTCAACTGTTTTAAAATATATTCGTGTGGCACAGGGGTCGCTGGCGACGCCAGCCTTTATTTCCCATTCTTAGCTGCTTTTGAGAAGATGGTGGTGAGTTGCATTCTTAAAACTCTCCAGTCCATGTCCTGTGGGGTGACCTGCAGAGCTGTTCGGGAGGAAATTCTAGAATCTTTACCGAGCGACTGCGAAGGAATGGCCGATATATTTCCAAGTAAGTATACTGAGTGGCTAGGGGGGGAACTTGCAGGTGGCTGTGCTCCCAGGTATCTGCTGACCTTGTCCTTCTAGATGTAATGATCGTCGGTTTGGAAGGTGCTGTCACCACGGCACCGTGGTACAGGGAACCGTTCAAGTAGGGGGAGAAAAAAGAAATGTAGTCCTAATTGAGGATAGTATTGTTAGGGACATGGACACTGATCTCTGTGACCAGGATCGAGAAACCTGAAGGTTGTGTTGCCTGCCTGGTGCTCGGGTTCGCGATACCTCATCTGGGCTGCAGAGGAACTTGGAGTGGGAGGGCAAAGACCCCAGTTGTCGTGGTCCATTGAGTTACCAATGACATAGGTAAGAACAAGGACAACGTTTCTGCTTAGGGAGCATGAACATCTAGGAGCTAAACTAAAAGCAGAACCAAAAAGTTAATAATCTCTGGATTACTACCTGAGCCACAAACTAATTGGCACAGGGTCAATAAGATTAAGGAGGTAAATGCGTGGCTCAAAGATTGGACGGGAAAGAATGGGTTTGAATTCATGGGATATAAACACCAGTATTGGGGAAGAGGGTACCTGTTCCGATGGCATTGTCTTCATCTGAATTGTGCTGGGACGAGATTCCTGGCGATTCGTATAACTAGGACTGAAGATAGGGCTTTAAACTAAATGGAACGGGAGGATGGTTCAGATGTATAGAGAATTAAAAAATCGAAGTTAAAGGACAGGATGGAAGGGCAGGTTAATGGAGCTGAGGGCTCAGGAGAGGTTAGTAAACTTTCCAGACCACGTAAAGAACAAAGAGTATAGAAAGTGGCAGGAATCTACTCACAGGCAGAGCAAGAAAGGTGGCAAGTACGCGAAGGGAGGTGACCAATGCAGGACTGAGGGTCGTGTACCTAAATCCGTGCAGTATACGAAACATGGTAAATGAGCTTGTTGCACACATTGAAATTGGCTGGCACGATGTTGTGGGCATCACAGAGGCGTGGCTGCAAGGGGATCAGGGCTGGGATCTAAATATCCAAGGATATGTGTCCTAATCAAAGATCAGGAGGATGGGCAAAGTGTGCTGGGTTGCATTGTTTGTAAGGAATGAAGTTAAATCTATAGCAAGAAGTGACATACTGCTGTACTTCTATACTTCTATAAGGTATCCCAAGGGCGGCACGGTAGCACAGTGGTTAGCACTGCTGCTTCACCGCTCCAGGGACCTGGGTTCGATTGCCGGCTTGGGTCACTGTCTGTGTGGAGTTTGCACATTCTCCTCGTGTCTGCGTGGATTTCCTGCGGGTGCTCCGGTTTCCTCCCACAGTCTAAGAATGTGTGGGTTAGGTTGATTGTTCATGCTAAAATTGACCTTTGTGTCCTGGGATGCGTAGGTTAGACGGATTAGTGGGTAAATATGTAGGGATATGGGGGTAGGGCCTGGGTGGGATTGTGGTCTTTGCAGACGCGATGAGCCGAATGGCCTCTTTCTGTGCTGTAGGGTTTCTAAGATTTCTAAGAAGAGCATCAGAAAGCATAAATTCTGAGGGGATAGAGTTGAGGAATCGCAAAGGTAAAAATTCCCTCATGGGAGTTATGTACAGGTCCACTAGCAGTAGTCAGGATTTGGGGCAGAAAGTAATTCAGGCCATAGAAAAGGCATATAATAATGGCAATATTACACTAATCATGAGGGACTTCAATATGCAGGTGGACTGGGAAAATCGGGCAAGTAGTGGATCACAAGAAAATGAATTTGTGAAATGTCTGAGAGATTTTGTTTGGAGCAGCTTGTGACAGAGCCTACTAGGGGACAGGCAATTCTAGATTTGGTGATACGTAATGAGGCATATTTGATTAGGGAACTTACGGTAAAGGAAACCTTAGGGAGCAGTGACCACAATATGATAGATTTTACCCTGCAGTTTGAGCGAGATAAGCTGGAGTCACATGTAACGGTATTGCAATTAAATAAAGGTAACTAAAAGCACATAAATGAGGAATGGCGAGAGTAGTTTGGAAAGGGAGCCCAGCAGGGAAGACAGTGGAATTGCTATGGCAAGAGTTTTTGAGAGTTATTCGGGAGTCACAACACAAATTCCTCCCAAGGAAGAGGAAACATGTCTCGGGAGGGCGAGGCATCCATGGCTGCCGAGGGGAGCCAAGGACAGCATAAATGCAAAAGAAAAAGCATACGAAGTGGCAAGGATTATTGGAAAGCCAGAGGATTGCGAAGCCTTTAAAAGCGAGTAGAGGACAACTAAGAAAAGCAATAAAAGGGGGGAAGATGAAATATGAGTGTACGTTATCTAATAATGTAGAAGATGATAGGAAGAGTGATTTTTTTCAATCTATAAAAGGTAAGAGAGAGGCAAAAAGAGACACTGGACCATTGGAAAATGAGGCTGGAGAAGTAATAATAGGAAACAAAGCAATGGCAGAAGAACTGAATAGTTACTTTGCATCAGTCTTCACGGTGGAAGGCACCACTGGGATGCCAGAGCTCCAGGAGAGTCAGGGACCACAGGTGAGTGTAGTGATCATCACTAAGGTGAAGGTTCTGGGGAAACTGAAAGGTGTGAAGGTGGATAAATAGCCTGGACCGGATGGACTATACACCAGGGTTCTAAAGCTGATAGCTGAGGAAATTGTGGAGGCATTAGTGGTGACCTTTCAGGAAGCAATGGAGGCATGGAGTTTACCAGAGGATAGGAAAGTGTAATACCGCTGTTTAAGAAGGGAGGCAGGCAGCAGACAGGATATTATAGGCCGGTTAGCCTGACTTCGGTCATTGGCAAGATTTTAGCGTCCATTATTAAAGATGAGATCGCAGAGTATTTGGAAGTGCATGATAAAGTAAGACTGAGCCTGCACGGCTTCGTCAAAGGGAGGTCATGTCTAACAAGTCTGTTAGAGTCCTTTGACGAGCTAACAAGGAAGTTAGATCAAGGAGAACCAGTGGACCTGATTTGTTTCGATTTCCAGAAGCCCTTTGACAAGGTGCCGCATAGGCGACTGTTAAATAAGTTAAGTGCCCATGGTGATAAGGGAAAGATTCTGGCATGGGCAGAGGGTTGGCTGACTGGCAGAAGGCAGAAAGTGGGGATAAAGCGGTATTTTTCAAAATGGCAGCCGGTGACTAGTGGTGTGCCTCAGGAGTCAGTGCTGGGACCACAACTTTTCACAATACACATTAACGATTTGGAGGAAGGATCTGAAGTCACTGTTGCTAAGTTTGCAGATCATACAAAGTTATGTAGAGGGACAGGTAATATTGAGGATGCAGGGGGACTGCAGAAGGACTTGGACAGGTTAGGAGAGTGGGCAAAGAAGTTGCAGATGTATTACAATGTGGAAAAGTGTGAGGTTATGCACTTTGGAAGGAGGAATGGATGCATAGACTATTTCCTAAATGGGAAAATGCTTATGAAATCAGAAACAGAATGGGACTTGGGAGTCATTGTTCAAGACTATCTCGTGTTTAAGTGCAGATTCAATCGGTAGTTAGGAAGGCAAATGCAATGTTAGCATTCATGTCGAGAGGGCTAGAATACAAGAGCAAGGATGTACTTCTGAGGATCTATAAGGGTCTGGTCAGAACCCATTTGGAGTATTGTGAGCAGTTTTTGGCCCCATATCAAAGGAAGGATGTGCTGGCCTTGGAAAGGGTCAAGAGGAGGTTCACAAGTATGATCCCTGGAATGAAGAGCATGTCGTCTGAGGAACGGTTGAGGACTCTGGTTCTGTACTCATTGGAGTTTAGAAGGATGACGGGGTGGGTGGCGGGGTGTGGGGGGAGGGGGATCTTATTGAAACTTACTGGATACTGCGAGGCCTGGAAAGAGTGGCCGTGGAGAGGAAGTTTCTAGTAGGAAAAACTGGAACCAGAGAGCACAACTTCAGGCTAATGGGCCATCCTTTAAAACAGAGATGAGCAGCAATTTCTTCAGCTGGAGAGTGGCGAATCTCTGGAACTCTTTGCCGAAGAATGCTGTGGAGGCCAAGTCATTGAGTGTCTTTAAGACAGAGATAGATAGTTTCTTGTTTAATAAGGGGATCAGTGGTTATGGGGAAAAGGGAGAAGAATGGGGATGAGAAAAATATCAACCATAATTGAATGGCGGAGCAGACACGATGGAACGACACATGGAACGAGAGGCATAATTCTGCTCCTATGTCTTATGGTCTTATGGTCTTGTGGTCTTATGGTCTGTCCAACTATCTTTGGTGAATTGATGCAGTGCATCTAATAAATGGTGCACATTGCTGCTTCTGAACGTTCAGTGGTGCACGGAGTGGATGTGGTGCCAAACAAGCGGGCTCCTTTGTCCTGGATGGTATCAAGCTTCTTGAGTGTTTTTTGGAGCTGCACCCAACAAGGCAAGTGGGGAGTAATCTATCACAATTCTGAATTGTGTTTTGCAGATAGTGGACAGGTTTTGGGGAGTCAGGTGGTGAGTTCCTTCGCAGGATTCCCAGCCACGAAATTGCACTTGTAGCCATCGTGCTTAAGTGGAGGATTCTGTCATGGTAAAACCATTGAATCTCACGGGGTTACTCTGCCTGCGTTCCGTTTGACATCCTTGAAGCCCAGAAAAAATGATTTGACCCAGCAACAGTTTCGATTTTTTTTCCCTCTGCAGGATGGTGCACTCTGGAACATCCCACTGTCATAACTGTCCTGGTGATGCCGATTCTACTCTGGATGTTTCTTTCCATTTGAGAACATAAGAACATAAGAAATAGGAGCAGGAGTAAGCCATCTAGCCACTCGAGCTTGCCACGCCATTCAATAAGATCATGGCTGATCTGAAGTGAATCAGTTCCACTTACCCGCCTGTTCCCCATAACCCTTAATTCCCCTACCGATCAGAAATCCATTTATCCGTGACTTAAACATATTCAACGAGGTCGCCTCCACCACTTCAGTGGGCAGAGAATTCCAGAGATTCACCACCCTCTGAGAGAAGAAGTTCCTCCTCACCGCTGTCCTAAACTGACCCCCCCTTTATTTTGAGGCTGTGCCCTCGAGTTCTGGTTTCCGTTTGGATTTGGAAGAAAGGCAGAACAGGTAAGGAATAATTTTCAGGAGGGATAATATCACGATTGTTCATCCAATGTGATTCTCCTCGTAGTTTTGTATTGCTCATCGTACTGTCTTCTTTCAGAAGAGCGAGTTAAGGGAGCCTGCAAAGAAAGGCGAGTAACTGAGCCATTTATAAAATTCGTCTCAAATACTACCTCTGTATTAAACTGTATTCACCCCAGTTCAACATCACCACGGATGCAAATGCTATATGTCGAAACCTTCCATAATTTAACGTTGAATATCCTTTCTTTCAAATAATTCTGGCTTTTCGGCCAGGACTTGCCCGATGTAACACTTGCTTAATTCTTTTTATTTCCTTATCCAGTTTTAGCTTGAGAGAGACAGCACACAGAGGGGGGCGGACAGACGGACAAACAGGTTGATGGTCACCAAATTGTGGAATTGAACACGGCTCCCTGGCGCTGTGAGGCAGCAGTTCCACGCAGTGCTAAAATGGAAGAAGCTGAGTGTACTTCCAGCCATCAAATTGTACCTTAATTAATCCCCTGTTAGTCCCATTGAAAAGTATACATGTTGTATTCAAATGTTGGCACCGATTCAATATCATTGAACAAACATATAGAATCCTTACAGTGCAGAAGGAGGCCATTCGGCCAATCTTGCCTACAATGCCAACAATTCCAGCCAGGCCCTAACCCCGTAACCCCTGATGCTAACGGGCAAATGACACATCCTTTTACACTAAGGGGCAATTGCGAATGGCCAATCCAACTTACCTACAAATGTTTGGGCAAATGTTTGGGCATATAATTATACATGTTTGAGGAACTTCTTCACACAAAGTGTTGTGAATCAGTGGAATTCTCTGCCCAGTGAAGCATTTGAGGCTACCTCATTCAATGTTTTTAAGGCAAGTATAGATGCATTTTTGAACAGTGAAGTAATTAAGGGTTATGGTGAGCGGGCGGGTAAGTGGAGCTGAGTCCACAAAAACATCAGCCATGATCTGATTGAATGGCGGAGCAGGCTCGACGGGCCTGATGGCCTACTCCTGCTCCTATGCTCTTACGTTCTTATTTAGAGCCAGTATAGCTTGGCCTGTTCACCTACACTACTCATCTTTGGACACTAAGGGACAATTCAGCATGGCCAATCCATCTAAACTGCACATCTTCGGAGACTAAGGGGCAATTCAGCATGATCAATCCACCTAACTTGCACATCTTTGGACACTAAGGAGAAGTTCAGCATGGTCAATCCCAATCCACTAAACTGCACATCTTTTCACAGTAAGGTTGAATTCGGCATGGCCAATCCATATAACCTGCTCATATTTTAGCAGTCAGGGGCAATTACCTTGGCTAATTCACCTAATCTGCACATCTTTTGACCGTGGGAGGAAACTGGAAAACGCAAAGGAAACCAGAGCACTCAGAGGAAACCCACGCAGATACAGAGAAGAAGTGAAAGTTCCACACAGAGAGTCACCTAATTGTGGAATTGAACACGGCTCCCTGGCGCTGTGAGGCAGCAGTTCCACGCAGTGCTAAAATGGAAGAGATTGAGTGTACTTCCAGCAATCAAATTGTTCCATAATTAATCCCCTGTTAGTCCCATTGAAAAGTATACATGTTGACCATCAATTCTGGCACTGAAATATCTCTAGTGCAATAGACGGCAGGTGGGATAGAAATGCCTTGTCCATCCATTGGTGGATTGGGATCCATTGAAGTATTATTTGACAGTTGATGTTCTGAGGGACCGGTTATGTATTAGAACAACACTGGTGGATGTGGAGCGGCTTCTTTGGATTGACACCCATTGAGACGTTAGGCCAATTGATGTATTGGTGCAACAGGGCATCATTTGAGTACTATGTCTCAAATTAATCATAGCTTAGCTGGAACAGGATTAGATTTATATTACCATCTTCCACTTTGTTACACAGAATATCGCCAAACATATTGAATGGGAACACAAGACGGTGCAGTTCAGGTAATTGTTTTGCAAATATTTTAATACTGTGCAGAACATTTCTGGGTTTTGGAATAAGGTGCAGGATGTCCCATGTTGGATATTTCACGCGGCTGTCAGAGAGCAGCTCACTGTCTGAAGCATCTAAATGTGAATCAAATCACATTTGTCCACACACTGGCGTCAGAACATGTCCCTCTGCGGCTCTTCCAACTGATTATACAGCGATTGAGTGAATGTTCCGGTTGGAAAATCTCTGTCAGATGTTTCTGCAGGTTTCCTGAAGTTTCATTTGCAGATTGGCAGCTTTCTGTTATTTTTCACTTTCTTTTTCTCCGCGGAGAATCCAGTTGTCCCTCAAGTAACTCCGAGTTTCCTCCAATCTGCTCACACTTGGAAATGAATTAATTGCTGGAATTACGATGTCCAAAGCCATGGTAGTTTTTTATCGAGAAATCAACAGATGTGTTGTGTTGTAAATACACAGAGAAGGTTTGTATGTGTGTGTGTTTGTTTCTGTGTGAGATTCTCTGTCTTCTTTCGATATGAGTCAGTGTGAGATTGTGTATGTGTGTGTGTGTGTGAGAGAGAGAGATTCTTTGTGTATCTCTCTGTATGTGTCGGTGGGAGATTGTGGTTTTGTGTGTGAGTGAGAGAAATTATTGGTCTGTGCAGCTGTCAATATGTGTCGGTGTGGATTGTGTGTTGTGTGTGTGTGTGTGTGTTTGTGTGAGTGTGTGTACCTGTGTGCTGTGTGAGTTTTCGTGTGTACCTGAGAGAGAGGGAGAGAGACTGAGAGGGCGAGAGACTGTCTGTTTGAGGGAGAACATGTATGAGTGAACGTGTGTGTGAATATATGTGTATCTTCCTTTGTGACTCTGTGTGTCTATCTGTGTGTGAGGCAGTGTTTGTAAGAGTGTCTCTGTGTGTGTATGTGTGTGTGTGTGTGTGAGTCTGTGTTTGCATGTGTAAGTGTGTCTGAGTCTGTGTGCTTGGGAGTGAGAATGATTCTGAGTGCGTGCGTGTGGTGCAGTGTTCTGTTCGATATTTACTCCCTCAACAAACATCTAAAAATGCAACAATGTATAGAACATAGAACAGAGAACAGTACAGCACAGAACAGGCCCTTCGGCCCACGATGTTGTGCCGAGCTTTATCTGAAACCAAGATCAAGCTATCCCACTCCCTATCTTCCTGGTGTGCTCCATGTGCTTATCCAATAACCGCTTAAATGTTCCTAAAGTGTCTGACTCCACTATCACTGCAGGCAGTCCATTCCACACCCCAACCACTCCCTGCGTAAAGAACCTACATCTGATATACTTCCTGTATCTCCCACCACGAACCCTATAGTTATGCCCCCTTGTAATAGCTCCATCCACCCGAGGAAATAGTCTTTGAACGTTCACACAATCTATCCCCTTCATCATTTTATAAACCTCTATTAAGTCTCCCCTCAGCCTCCTCCGCTCCAGAGAGAACAGCCCTAGCTCCCTCAACCTTTCCTCATAAGACCTACCCTCCAAACCAGGCAGCATCCTGGTCAATCGCCTCTGCACTCTTTCCAGCGCTTCCACATCCTTCTTATAGTGAGGTGACCAGAACGGCACACAATATTCCAAATGTGGTCGCACCAAAGTCCTGTAGAGTTGCAGCATAACCCCACGGCTCTTAAACTCCAAGCCCCTGTTAATAAAAGCTAACACACTATAAGCCTTCTTCATAGCTCTATCCACTTGAGTGGCAACCTTTAGAGATCTGTGGATATGGACCCTAAGATCTCTCTGTTCCTCAACAGTCTTCAGAACCCTACCTTTGACCCTGTAATCCACATTTAAATTAGTCCTACCAAAATGAATCACCTCACATTTATCAGGGTTAAACACGATTTGCCATTTTTCAGCCCAGCTTTGCATCCTATCTATGTCTCTTTGCAGCCTACAACAGCCCTCCACCTCATCCACTACTCCACCAATCTTGGTGGCATCAGCAAATTTACTGATCCACCCTTCAGCCCCCTCCTCTAAGTCATTAATAAAAATCACAAAGAGCAGAGGACCAAGCACTGATCCCTGCGGCACTCCGCTAGCAACCTGCCTCCAATCCGAAAATTTTCCATCGACCACCACCCTCTGTCTTCGATCAGACAGCCAGTTACCTATCCAATCGGCCAACTTTCCCTCTATCCCACACATCCTCATTTTCATCATAAGCCGACCATGGGGGACCTTATCAAACGCCTTACTAAATTCCATGTATATGACATCAACTGCCCTACCTTCATCAACACACTTAGTTACCTCCTCAAGAAATTCTATCAAATTTCTGAGGCACGACTTGCCCTTCACGAATCCGTGCTGAACATCCAGGATTAATCCGCATCTTTCTAAATGGTCGTAAATCCCATCTCTAAGGACCTTTTCCATTAATTTACCAACCACCGAAGTAAGACTAACAGGTCTATAATTACCAGGGTCATTTCTATTCCCTTTCTTAAACAGAGGAACAACATTCGCCATTCTCCAGTCCTCTGACACCGTCCCCGTGGACAGCGAGGACCCAAAGATCAAAGCCAAAGGCTCTGCAATCTCATCCCTTGCCGCCCAAAGAATCCGAGGATATATTTAATCAGGCCCAGCGTACTTATCGACCTTCGGTTTATTCAAAGCTGCCAGGACATCCTCCCTCCGAACATCTATTTCATCCAACCTATTAGCCTGTAACACCTTCTCTTCCTCAAAAACATGGCCCCTCTCTTTGGTGAACACTGAAGAAAAGTATTCATTCATCATCTCGCCTATCTCTACTGACTCCATACACAAGTTCCCACTACTGTCCTTGACCGGCCCTAACCTCACACTGGTCATTCTTTTATTCCTCACATAAGAGTTAGAAGCCTTGGGGTTTTCCTTGATCCGACCCGCCAGGGACTTCTCGTGTCCCCTCCTCGCTCTCCTAAGCCCATTTTTCAGCTCATTGTTTGCTCACTTGTAACCCTCAATCGAGCCATCTGAACCTTGTTTCCTCATCCCTACATAAGCTTCACTCTTCCTTTTCACAAGACATTCCACCTCTTTCGTGAACCATGGTTCCCTCACTCTGCCATTTCCTCCCTGCCTGACAGGGACATACCTATCCAGTATTTGTTCCTTGAAAAATTTCCACTTTTCATTAGTTCCTTTCTCTGACAGTTTCTGTTCCCAACTTATGCCCCCTAATTCTTGCCTAATCGTATCATAATTACCTCTCCCCCAATTGTAAACCTGACCCTGCCGTACGGCCCTATCCCTCTCCATTGCAATAACAAAAGACACCGAATTGTGGTCACTATCTCCAAAGTGCTCTCCCACAACCAAATCTGACACTTGGCCCGGTTCATTTCCCAGTACCAAATCCAACGTGGCCTCACCTCTTGTCGGCCTATCCACATAGTGCGTCAGGAAACCCTCCTGCACACACTGCACAAAAACTGCCCCATCAGAACTATTTGACCTACAAAGGTTCCAATCAATATTTGGAAAGTTAAAGTCCCCCATGACAACTACCCTGTGACCCCCACACTTATCCATAATCTGCTTAGCAATTTCTTCCTCCACATCTCTATTACTATCCGGGGGCCTATAGTAAACTCCTAACAACGTGACCGCTCCTTTCCTATTTCTAACCTCAGCCCATATTACCTCAGTGTGCAGATCCCCCTCGAAGTGCCTTTCCGCAGCCGTTAAAATATCCTTGATTAACAGTGCCACTCCTCCACCTCTTTTACCAGCTTCCCTACACTTAGTGAAACATGTATACCCCGGAACGTCCAACAACCATTCCTGTCCTTGTTCTACCCACGTCTCCGTAATGGCCACAACATCGTAGTCCCAAGTACCAATCCACGCCCCAAGTTCATCTACCTTGTTCCGGATGCTCTTTGCATTGAAGTAGACACACTTCAACCCACCTTCCTGTCTACCGGTACCCACCCTTGACCCTGATACCTTCCCCAATACCTCAGCACTCTCACTGACTTCTGGACTACAACTCCTTTTCCCACTCCCCTGACAAATTAGTTTAAACCCCCCTGAAGAGCCGTAACAAATTTCCCTCCTAGGATATTGGTGCCCCTCTGGTTCAGGTGCACCCCGTCCTGTTTGTACAGGTCCCACCTTCCCCAGAATGTGTTCCAGTTATCCACGTATCTGAAACCCTCCCTCCTACAGCATCCCTGCAACTAATTTAACTGGGTCATTAATTACATTTTCCTTCTTGGATCATACTGTTTCAAAAGGCGCAGCCACATTTACCACCTGAAATTCGATGAATACAATTTCAACAAGTGGCGGTCAACGATGAGGTGTTCAAACAAGAAAGATACAAGTAAATGCAAACTGGCTGGTGTTTGAAATTAGCTGTTTGGTTTGATGGTGGAAATTTTAATTACCTATAAAAGGGACCTGAATCTACATGTAAAATGCTGTAACGTACACGGCTACAGATTGGGTGCTGGGCAGCGGGATTGGAATAGACAGCGAGCTTTCGGGCTGGCACAAACATGATGGGGAATGGCCTCCTTTTCTGCCATATCTGTCCTGTGGTTCAATGCCGCCAAGACATTTGATTGCGTGTGGCTATTGTGATTACATGTGAGTGATTTGCCGAAACACAAGGATAATCGGCGGCACGGTGGCACATTGGTTAACACGGCTGCTTCACAGCGCCAGGAACCCGAGTTCAATTCCTTGGATTGGTGTCTCTGTAGAGTTTGCATGTTCTCACCTTCTCTGTGTGGGTTTCCTCCGGGTGCACCTGTTCCCTCCCAAGTGTAGTTTATACGGTCACTCAGTATCCCAAGTTGTGTAGGTTAGATGGATTAGCCATGATAAATGTGTTCGGTTACAGGAATAGGGTGGGGGAGAGGGTTTGGGTCAGATTAATTGTCAGATAGTCCATACAGTCTCGATGGGATGAATGGTCTCAGTCTGCACTGTCGGGATTCTATGATTCTGAAGGGGCTTGAGAGGATAAACGCTGAGACGCTGTTCAGCGAACCTTGAACATAACACACGGAGAAACATGTTAATTGGATTGTCTGTTTAACAGAAATCGAATTGACAGACTCAACACCAGTTTTCTGAATAAATGTTAGTGACGCCTTTGTTAAGCCGCTTTCCAAATTTTGCTTCTCTGTCACGACGTTATTTCAGTCAATTTCAGCTTATAGGCGTTGGGACGTTAAGCATTTTCAAGGCTGAGATGGACAGCTTCTTAATCAGTAAGGGAATAAAGGGTTATGGGAATAAGGCGGGAAAGTGGACTTGACGACTGTCATATCAGCACAGTCATGAACTCATTGAATGGCGGAGCAGACTCGATGGGCTGAATGGCCTACTTCTGCTCCTGTCTCTTATGGCCTTACTATGTTACAGTCTAACTCTTCCATTGGCAATTTCCAATTGAGATAGAGGCCAATGGATGCAGATTCAATCGCCACTTTCAAAAAGGAATCGGATAACTACTTGTTGCAAAGAACAGAGCTGAGCATTATGCAGAAAGTTAAAGTGAAGGTTGGTCTTAAGGAGAGGCGATGGTCTAGTTGTCTTCGCGCGAGACTATTAATGCAGATACTCAGCTAATGTTCCAGGGAGCCGAGTTCGAATCCCGAAAGGCAGATGGTTGAATTTTTATTCAACGAAACAACATCTGGAATTAATTATCTCCTAATGACCATGAAACCGTTGTCAGGAAAAAATCCATCTGTTTCACTTCTCTTCTTTCGGGAAGGAAATCTGCCATTCTGAACTGGTCTGGCCGACACGTAACTCCAGATCCACAGCAATGTGATTGACTCTCAACTGCCTTCTGAACAAGGACAACTCGGAATGGGCGAAGTCCATGTCCCAAAAATGAATTAAAAAATGGATAGCTCTTTCAAAGATCCAACACGGATTCAATGGGCTGGTTAGGCTCCTTCTAATTTGTGCCATGCTATGATTTTATGTCACGCGTTTGAGGTTGAGGGTAATCTTAACTATATATGGGCCGAAAGGCCTCCCTGAGCACTGGCGGGCTTCTATGATTCACTATGATGTATCTATGATTTGTGAATATTTCAGAGTGGACCTGTCTCCGCCTCCCTGTTTTTGGCCGCTTTGGAAAAGAGTTCGAAAAAGAAGGCAGGTCGAAAATGAGAGTTAGAATGATGAATTCTGGAGCAGGCAGGATGACCCGAGAATCCCACAGCATCAATGAAGTAAACATGGTTCCAAGGAGTCTCATCTCAAACAGCTGAACTTTCCCCGTGCATTCGTCATAGGGAGGTTAGTTAGGAAGGTTCAGTCGCTGGGTATACATGGGGAGGTAGTAAATTGGATAAGACACTGGCTCAATGGAAGAAGCCAGAGAGTGGTTGTGGAGGATTGCTTCTCTGAGTGGAGGCCTGTGACTAGTGGTGTGCCGCAGGGATCGGTGTTGGGTCCATTGTTGTTTGTCATCTATATCAATGATCTGGATGATAATGTGGTAAATTGGATCAGCAAGTTTGCTGATGATACAAAGATTGGAGGTGTAGTGGACAGTGAGGAAGGTTTTCAAAGCTTGCAGAGGGATTTGGACCAACTAGAAAAATGGGCTCAAAAATGACAAATGGAATTTAACGCAGACAAGTGTGAGATATTGCACTTTGGAAGGACAAACCAAAGTAGAACGTACAGCGTAAATGGTAGGACTCTGAAGAGTGCAGTTGAACAGAGGGATCTGGGAAAACAGGTACAGAATTCCCTAAAAGTGACGTCACAGGTGGATAGGGTCGTAAAGAGGGCCTTTGGTAAATTGGCCTTTATAATTCGGAGTATCGAGTATAAAAGTTGGAGTGTTATGGTAAGGTTATATAAGGCATTGGTGAGGCCGAATTTGGAGTATTGTGTACAGTTTTGGTCACCTAGTTACAGGAAGGATGTAAATAAGATTGAAATAGTGCAGAGAAGGTTCACAAGGATGTTGCCGGGACTTGAGAAGCTGAGTTACAGAGAGACATTGAATAGGTTGGGTCTTTATTCCCTGGAGCGTAGAAGATTGAGGGGAGATTTGATAGAGGTGTATAAGATTTTGATGGGTATAGATAGAGTGAATGCAAGCAGGCTTTTTCCGCTGAGGCTAGGGGAAAAAAAAAACAGAGGTCATGGGTTATGGGTGAAAGGAGAAAAGTTTCAAGGGAATATTAGGGGGGGCTTCTTCACGCAGAGAGTGGTGGGAGTGTGGAATGAGCTGCCAGATAAAGTGGTAAATGCATTTAAGAAAAACTTGGACGGGTTCATGGACGAGAGGGGTTTGGAGGGAAATGGTCCAAGTGCAGGTCAGTGGGACTAGGCATAAAATGGTTCGGCACAGACAAGAAGGGCCAAAAGGCCTGTTTCTGAGCTGTAATTTTCTATGGTTCTACCCACCGCCTCGGAAAAGCAGCCAGTATAATCACGGACCAGATGCACCCTGGACATACTATCTTCCAACTTCTTCTGTCAGGAAAAAAATTACAAAGGTCTGAGGTCATGGACCAACCGAATCAAGAACAGCTTATTCACTGCTGCCATCAGACGTTTGAATGGACTTACATCGCATTCAGTTGATCTTTCTCCACAGCCTAGCTATGACTGTAGCATTGCATTCTGCAGTCTCTCCTTTCCTTCTCTATGAATGGTATGCTTTGTCTGTATAGCGCTCAAGAAGCAATAATTTTCCCTGTATCCTAATACATGTGACAATCATAAACCAAGTCAAATAGAATTTTCTGTGTCCTTTATGAATTTTAAAACCTGGATAAAAAAAATAATGAAAAGTCTCCGTGTGGTATAGCCACAATAATTCCATTCATTCACCTCTTTATTCTGTTTGTGTTGCCTGGATTCTGTCAGTTCGTCATCACTGTTCGCGGTTCCTGTTAGAAAGAGTAATTTAAACTGAAATTTAAAATGGCTACATTTCACACCGAACCCGCTCAGAAGTGTCAATAACTCAGTGATAAATGAGTGGATTGAGAGCGCCGCGGAGTAACAGCGTCCCACAACAATCGCTACCTCTCTGCCGGTTCCTGCAGATCCTTCTTCCGGCCACAAGAACCAATCCTAGAAGGAGAAGCGCCGCGGCCGACAAACCCCCGAAAACAGTAAATTACAGGTGGTCGGGAACGGAGAATCTGCAAAAAGAATTAAACTTTCACTCAAATAAAATCGATTGTGGAAATAATCAAACAAGCGAAGGATTTTGTCAAATATGTCTCTCCAATTTGACCGGAAAATGGCAAAAGATTTTGCATACTTTTCCATCATGTATGAGAGTAGCACTTTTCCAATAGAACACAGGGAGAGCTGGAGCGCGATTGTCACAGAGAGACTGAGCACTTTTTGAATAGGGCGCACACAGAGAAAGAGAGAGAGAGTGAAAGTTTCAGGGAGAGAGTAGTCATTGAATCCCGCAGTGCAGAACGAGACCATTCAGCCCATCGAGTCTGCACTGACAACAATCCCACGCTATCCACGTAAACCCACGTACTTATCCTGCTTATCCCCCTGACACTCTGGTCAATTTAGAATGGCCAATCAACGAACATATCTTTGGACTGTGGGAGGAAACTTTATCCTGGGGAGGCAGTGGCCTCGTGGTATTATCACCAAGACTAGTAATACAGAAACTCAGCGAATGTTCTGGGGACACGAGTTCGAATCCCGCCACAGCAGATGGTGGAATTCGAATTCAATTTTAAAAATATCTGGAATTAAGAATTTACTGATGACCATGAAACCATTGTCGATGGGGGCGGCACGGTAGGACAGTGGGTAGCACTGTGGCTTCACAGCTCCAGGGACCTGGGTTCGATTCCCGGCTTGGGTCACTGTCTGTGTGGAGTTTGCACATTCTACCCGTGTCTGCGTGGGTTTCCTCCACGTGCTCCGGTTTCCTCCCACAGTCCAAAGATGTGCGGGTTAGGTTGATTGGCCATGCTAAAAATTGCCCCTTAGTGTCCTGAGATGTGTCGGTTACAGGGATTAGCAGGGTAAATGTGTAGGGATATGGGGGTAGGGCCTGGGTGGGATTGTGGGCGGTGCAGACTCGATGGGCCAAATGGCCACTTTCTGCACAGTAGGGTTTTTATGATTCTATGAAACCGATTCACCGGAGGAAACCCACGTATTCACGGGGAGAATGTGCAAACTCCACAGACAGATATGGGAGGCCAGAATTGAACACTGGCAGCTTAGAAACTTAGAAACCCTACAGCACACAAAGAGGCCATTCGGCCCATCGAGTCTGCACCGACCACAATCCCACCCAGGCCCTACCCCCATATCCCTGCATATTTATCCACTAATCCCTCTAACCTACGCATCCCAGGACACTCAGGGCAATTTTTTAGCATGGCCAATCAACCTAACCCGCACATCTTTGGACTGTGGCAGGAAACCGGAGCACCCGGAGGAAACCCACGCAGACACGAGGAGAATGTGCAAACTCCACACAGACAGTGACCCAAGCCGGGAATCGAACCCAGGTCCCTGGAGCTGTGAAGCAGCAGTGCTAACCACTGTGCAACCGTGCCGCCCAGCTGGCGCAGTGAGGCGTCAGTGCTAACGACTGTGCCACCGTGCTGCCCAACCGAGAGATTTCAAATAGAACTTTTCCAATAGGACACTGGGAGAGGTAGGGAGATACAGTGACAGAGAGAAAGAGGGAGAGAGTGAAAGATTCAGGGAGGAGTAAGAACTAAGATGTTACAAAGCACAGTTTAAACAACAGAGAAATAAAGCACAAGATAGAATCATAGAGTCATAAAGGTTTACAGCATGGAAACAGGCCCTTCGGCCCAACTGCCCCTTTCTAAAATCACTAAGCCAGTCCTATTTGCCCGCGTTTGACCCATATCCCTCTGCAGCCATCTTACCCATGTAACTTTCTAAACGCATTTTAAAGGACAAAATTGTACCCGCCTCTGATACTACTTCTGGGAGCCTGTTCCAGACAGTCACCATCCTCTGTGTGAAAAACTTCCTAGTAAGAAGTTTAACAACACCAGGTTAAAGTCCAACAGGTTTATTTGGTAGCAAAAGCCACACAAGCTTTCGAGGCTCTGAGCCCCTTCTTCAGGTGAGTGGGAATTCTCACCTGAAGAAGGGGCTCAGAGCCTCGAAAGCTTGTGTGGCTTTTGCTACCAAATAAACCTGTTGGACTTTAACCTGGTGTTGTTAAACTTCTTACTGTGTTTACCCCAGTCCAACGCCGGCATCTCCACATCATGAAAAACTTCCCCCAGATATATTGACCGAATAAATGATTCAAAGTTAGAGCATCAATCTGATGGAGCACTGTTCAAACAAGACAAGAGACGAAGAGATAGGCAGAGCAAATAACTTACACAGCATTATTCTGCTCGATTTCCAATGATGAAACGTGGAGAGAGGTTTCGAGAAAGAGAAAAAAAGAAGATAACAAAGTAGATAATGCAGAGAGAGATGGGTACACAGTTAGATGGAGCACCATGGAACTAACATCAAAAATACTAACGCTGGAGAATACTAGATAAACCAACAAATAGAGGGAGAGACAGAGACAGGGAAGGAGGGAGGGAGATCAACAGCTGAAGGTAGAGTGAGAGTGAAAGAGATGCAAACAGTGTGTTAGGAGAGACTGACCGAGAAAGCTGCACCAGGGTAAAATGCAGGATTGATAGAGAGAAGGGGAGGGAAGGGAGGTTAACAGGGGAAGATAAACAACTGGACAAATCGTAAAATCGCGACAGTGCACACAGGTCTAGTCGGCCCATCGAGCAAGCACGACAACAGTGCCACCCAGGGCCCAACAAATGAGCCCAAATTTATACCCTGACAGTTTAGCATGGTTAATTCACCTAACCCACACACCTTTGGACAGGAAAAGGGAATTTAGCATGGCCAATCCACATAACTTGCATGTCTTTGGACACTAAGGGGTAATTGAGCATGGCTAATCGACATAACCTGCACATCTTTGGACACTAAGAGGCAATTTAGCGTGGCCAATCCACTTGACCCGCACATCTTTGGATATTAAGGGGCAATTTCGCACGGCCAATCCACGTAACCTGCACATCTTTGGAGTGTGGGAGATAACCGCAGTACCTGGAGGAAACTCGCGCTGGCACGGGGAGAACATGCAAACTTCACATAGACAGTTACTCAAAGCCGGAATTGAACCCGGGTCACTGGAGCTGTGAGGCAGCAATGCTAAAGTGCCATTGCGCAGATAACTTGTAGTGCACGGTGCGATTGAAAGGGATTCAAGTAGAGAGAGATGAAGGGATAAATAAATGGTTCACCACCGTGCTGAGACGAAGTGCAACACTGAGGGTATAATCACACATTTCAGTTTGTCACACCGAACGAGTAGTCCCTGACCTTCAGAAATGTAACGGTGTCTTCGGCAGACACAAGAAGTGGGAGAGGGAAAGAGGCCATTCGGCCAATCCAGTCTACTCTGCCTTTCAATAACTCCATGGTTAACCGTGTACACAAACTTAACTTTCCCACCCTTACCCTTTCATCTATCCGTTCTCACAAATGTACTGCAGCGATTGAACATCCACGGCTCTCTACGGCAGCGAAAAAGCGTTAAAGTGTAAGGAATCGAACCTCTGAACGATTGGGAGGGCTGTGATAGCACAGCGATGAATTGGACCTCCATGGAGAAACCCGCAGAGACATTGCAAATTTACAAAGTTTGACTGCTCTGAGTGAAGTGTCCCGTTAACGTCAAAGGCCTTGAAAAAGCATCATTGTGAATAGCTACCTCTCTGAGATGAGACACTTTCAATGAGAATACTTTCAACGGAGTTGACCTGAACGGCGCAAATACAGTGAGTGCCACTTCGCCAAGTTTCCACCGAGAGGCTGATGCAACTCCTGATGGTGTAGGTCCCGTCTGGCTCCAGCATCCCCGAATGGGTCTGTGCCTCGGTATCCCGCCCCGGACCGGAAAGGAATCGGGAGACACGCCTCTGACCAAACACAACAATGGGACCCTTTCCATGGCAGGAAACTCATCCAGGGGCGGGGTGAGGAGGAATATGGTGGGAGAACCCGCTAAATCCGGCAAATGAAACAGAGAACCCATTAACAGGTTGAACAGGACACTTTAATTGCTTTGAGATATGCACTGCAATGGAATAATCATGGAATTTACCCGTGATCACTAACTTGGAGCCGTTTCCAAATATTCTGGCCATGTTTTGATAATTGAGGATTGCAGAGTAATACATCCCAGATTCATTTTTCTGGGAATCCGCAACGATTAGTGAATAAATGCCCGCTTTTTCAGAAATCTCGCTGGAAAACCTCCCCTCAGTTCGACTGTTCTGGAACGCTGTGTAAACCAAAGCCATATCGTTTCTCTCCCTCTGTCTGTACCAGTGGAGATAGCTAGTAGCTTGACCCTTGGACACGAAACCTGAGATGAACAAGACTCCCGGCAGGGAGCGTCTGAACCGGCGGAGACTGGGACAAGGTGGCCTGAGACACTGTAAGTAGGAAAGAGAGAGAGAGAGAGAACAGTCACCTCAGGTTATGGAACATTCCCTGAAGACAGCCTCCGACCATGATACGCCGATTGGGAGTAAATAAAACAAACCAGCCTCCCATCCATTAACTCCATCCACACTTCCTGCTGCCTCAGAAAAAGCAGCCAGCATAATCAAGGACCCAACGCAACCCGGACATTCTCTCTTCCGCATTTTTCTGTCGGGAAAACGATACAAAAGCCTGAGGTCACGTACCAACCGACTCAAGAACAGCTTCTTCACTGCTGCCATCAGACTTTTGAATGGACCTACCTGGCATTAAACTGATCTCTCTCTACACCCCAGCTATGATGGTAACAATACATTCTCCACTCTCTCCTTTCCTTCTCCATGAACGGTATGCTTTGTCTGTATAATGCGTTAGAAACAATACATTTCTCTGTATGCTAATACATGTGACCATAATGAATCAAATTAAATTTTTAAAAAATGCCCGATTCAAAATTAAAATCGCACTATTAAATCGCTCTAATTATGGTGGTTAATTGCCCCATTTTCCTCCTCACTTTCGAAAGGAACAATACGAGTCCATTCAACAGTAAATCTGGTTTGAATACTTGGCAGAGGACACATGTCAACTGCGAAATGTTAATCACATAAAGAGCGACAGTGACACTACATTTCTCAACTATTGCTTCCATCCCACTCTCTCCTTATATGACACCAACTGACTGAGGATGATGGAATCTGAAACAAAAACAGAAAATACTGGAAAATCTCTGTTGGGTTATGGGAATTGTGATCAGTGCAGACTCGATGGACCAAATGGCCTCTTTCAGGGCTGCATGAATCTAGGTCCGAGAGTATCTGTGGAGAGAGAATAGAGCCACCATTCCGAGTGTGGATTACCCTCCGTCAGAGCTCCATGCTCTCTGGAGAATCGGAGAGCCCCTGCAGTGCAGAAACAGGAAACATGGCCCATCGAGTCTGAACTGATCACAATCGCCATAACCCCACGTATTTACCCTGCCAACCCACTGACACGATGGGGCAATATAGCACAGCCAATCAACCTAACCCGCACATTTTTGTGATTGTGGGAGGCAACAGGAGCACCCAGAGGGAACACTCGCAGACACGGCAAGAAACTGCAAACTCCACACAGACAGTAACCAAAGCCGGGAATCGAACCCAGGCCCGGGTGGTGAGATGCAGCAGTGCTAACCACTGTGCCGCTGAGATGTTCCAGCATTTTCTGTTTTTGCTGCGTTTCCTCTTCTCCTCGGCCAACTTTGGGCGTTTTTTTTCGCCAAAAACGAATAACTCACTCTGAAGTTCTACTTGAAATGCTTTCTTCTCCAAAGTGGCCAATATTGTTAATGGAGCCCACTCACACATCATATCTCAAGAGAAATGGCAATTAAGATTAATTCCTTTCTAATCATTGTTATTAATCGACTTCCCATTTTCTCAGCAATATTTGTTTCGTTGTTATGTTAAACTTACACGCTACCTCACATCGTATAGTACCGCAGAATCAAGGGGGAGACCGTTCGGCCCTTCGGGTCTGTGTTGAATCTTTGAAAGAGTTAGTTAACATTACTAAATTTTCCCCCTTCAATTATGTATCCAGTTCCCCCCTTTTGAAAGTGCCAATTAAACCCTTTTGGAAGTTCCTATTGAACTGGGCGGCACGGTAGCACAGTGGTTAGCACTGCTACCTCACAGCTCCAGGGACCTGGGTTCGATTCCCGGCTTGGGTCACTGTCTGTGTGGAGTTTGCACATTCTCCTCGTGTCTGCGTGGGTTTCCTCCGGGTGCTCCGGTTTCCTCCCACAGTCCAAAGATGTGCGGGTTAGGTTGATTGGCCATGCTAAAATTGCCCCTTAGTGTCCTGAGATGCGTAGATTAGAGGGATTAGCGGGTAAAATATGTAAGGATATGGGGATAGGGCCTAGGTGGGATTGTGGTCGGTGCAGACTCGATGGGCCGAATGGCCTCTTTCTGCACTGTGGGGTTCTATGGTTCTATGGTTCTATCTTTCGGACTGTGGGGGTAAACCGGAGCACCTAGTGGAAACCAATACGGGCAGAATGTGCAGATTCTGCACAGACAGTGAGCCAAGCCGGGAATCGAACCCAATTCCTTGGCGCTAGGAGGCAGCAGTGCTAACCACGGTGCCACCGGGCACCCCAGCAAAGATGCACAGGGAACGGAAAAGGTGCAGTTAAGATTTCATATGAGTTATACCAGAAGAGAAAGCGTGTAACTGTCAGTGAAGCTTGAAGAGTTTGGAGCGCTTTTTCTCCAAAACGAGTGAAAATTGAGGGCTGACCGATCGAGCATTTGCAATTATGAAATGGTTCAACAAAGTAGAAGTAGAATTTCAAAATATTACAAGATGAGATAGTCGCCAATAGGGAACTCAGGACAAAAATGTATTTTGGAGGAATGGGCAGAGTATGGAGCTCGCTGCCACAGGGAGTGCTTATGATTTCATTTGATTTGATTCATTATTGTCACATGTATTAGCATAGATTAAAAAGTATTGTTTCCTGCGCGCTCTACAGACAAAGCATACCGTTCATAGAGTACATAGATGTGATTTATTATTGTCACATGTATTGGGATGCAGTGAAAAGTACTGTTTCTTGCGCGCTATACAGACAAAGTTTACCATTCACAGAGAAGGAAAGGAGAGAGTGCAGAATGTACTGTTACAGTCATAGCTAGGGTGTAAAGTACCATCAACTTAATGCAAGGTAGGCCAATTTTTCGCTATATGCTAATACATGTGACAATAATAAATCAAATCACCCAACTTAAAAAGTGCCCCATTAAAAAAAAATCGCAAAATTAAAATCTGATCATAGCATTCGATGCCCCATTTTCCTCCTCATCTCTGCTCGTGACGAATGACAAAAATGTATTTTAACTGGGGAGCTGGATAGACGCGAAGGAGAGAAAGGGCGAGAAGGATATGCTGATGGGGTGAAAGAAAGAGGGAATGAGGCACGTCTGGAGCATTAATTGCTGCGAGTGGGCCGAATGGTACCAATCTGTGCTGTATTTTGTATGCAATCGTGTTCTAAAAATATGAAATCAAAGCCATGAGGAGGCCATCCTTTGAAAGGATGATGTGTGAGCAGTTAGTGCTGCCTCTTTGCTTTGCATGGGTTGCAACGGGGCACAGCCGACATTATTTCAGTGAGATTGCAGTCGCCTTGCTTAATCTGGAGCCTGTCCGGAACAGAGAATACCCCAATGCCCTTTGCAGCCAATGATGTGTCTTCGGAAGTGCAGTTACCTTTGCAATGTAAGAGATTCAGATTTACGCAAAATCGGATGCCGAAAACAGACAATTGATAACGCCTTGAAAAGTTGACTGATAAAATCATAAAAGTCCTACAGTGCAGAAGAGGGTCATTCAGCCCAGCGAGCCTGCGCCGCCAGAAATCCCACTCAGTCCCTATTGCCGTCACGTCACATATTTACCCTACTAGTTCTCCTGACACCAAAGGGCAATTTAGCATGAACAATCCACCTAACCTGCACATCTTGATACATTAAGGACAATTTAACATGGCCAATCCACCTGACCTGCACATCTTGGGGCATTAAGGGCAATTTAGCATGTCCAATCTACATTACCTACATATCTTCGGACACTAAGGGGCAATTTAGCACGGCCAATCCATCTATTCAGCACACCTTTGGATACTAAGGGACAGTTTAACATGGCCGAACCCTGTCGATATTTTGCTCTTTTCTACAAATATGTATTGGTCTTTTTTGCAGAAATGTCAAATGGCGACACGACACATAAACAGACAAGGTTCTAAATTCGAAACGAAGAAAGTAACGTGATTTGTTGTACTTAAGATAATCTTATTTCATTCACCTTAAATAGGCTGCTGGTCATAACAGTTAAGGAGAGTAATAATATTTATTTATTAGTGCGCTTCTACAAAGCCAGCACACCCATAAAAACCTCCTTTATACTGACAAACGCTCCTATTTAACAGTGACAGAAATGTCTCTTCACCTCTGCCTTAATGGTCTACCCCGAATTCAGAGACTGTGACCCCTGGTTCTGGACTCGCCGACCACTGGGAACATCCTCTTTGCATCGACCCTGTCTCGTCTGATTAGAATTTTATAAATCTCTGTGAGATCCCCCTTCATTCATCTGGACTCCAGAGAAAACAATCATAACCTCGTCAATCTCTCCCGCAATCCGCCTGGTAAACGATCGCTGCACTCCCTCAAGAGCAAAAGAGCAAGAATATCCTTCCTCAGAGAAGGAGATCAAAACTGCCCACAATATTTCAGGTGTATTCATTTTGCCGAAATCAATATTCACACTATGCATAACGACAGATCAGACAATTTCACACCTGATATTACACTTCCAGGCCAATGCTTACCTGATCTCTCTCTCTTTCTTCTGCATTTCTTAAATTTCCTCGGCCATGAATCTCTGTACATAAATGTGGATACCGCAAAACTGAAATAATCAATTGTAAGAAATGCAGTGCAGATTAGAATGATATAGCCATAGAAATCATACAGCGCAGAAGGAGGCATGCGGTCCATCTTGACCATGCCGACCCAAGACATCACGGTGCCCATTCTAATCTCACCTTTGTTCACCCGGCCCATAGCCCGTAGCTTGCAGCCGTTATGGTGCAACTCCAATTGCTTTCTTTCAATCAGAGTTTAGGGTCTCTCCCTCCGTCACCAACTCGGACAGCGAATTCCAGACACCCACCGTCCTCTGCATCAAAGAAAGTTTTCCTCATATCCCCTCCATGGTTACTGCCACTTATCTTGAATCTATGACCTCTGGTTTTTGACCGCTCTGCCAAGTGAAACAGGTTGTTCCTCTCCACTCCATCTCTACCCCTCAGAATTTTGTGTACCTCAATATTGTCACCGCTGAGCCTTCTCTGTTCCATGGAAAACAAAGCCAACCTCTCTAATCCCTCCTCGTTGCTACAATTCTCCAGCTCTGGCAACATGCTTGTAAATGTGCTCAGCACTCTCTCTCGAGCAATGATGTCCTTCCTGTAATGTAATGGCCAGAATTGCACGCACAGTTCCAGTTGTGCCCTCAACAGTGTCTTCTACTATTTCATCATTTGACCCCATCTTTTGTACTCTATTCCTCTGCCAGTGAAGGAGCCGTCGCTTGGTCTAAAGCCTTGCATGCCTTGACATCACAAGTGCACAACTAAATCGTTCTTAAATATTGTAAGGGTCTCTCTCTCTGCCACCCTGTCAGACAGTAAGTTTCAGACTCCCACCATTTCCTGGGGGAAAAAGTGTTTCCTACATCCCGGCACAACGGTATTGTTTAGCACTGCTGCAGAGGAGGTTTACCGGGATGTTTCGTGGGCTGGAGATTTTTAGTTATGAAGAGAGATTGTACGGAGTGTCGTTGTTTCCCTTCGAGCAGAGGAGACTGGGTTCGGGGTGGGGTGAGGGTGGGGGCGGGGGGAGGTGGTTGATTAAGATATATAAAATTATGTGGGATTCAGATGGAGCAGACAAAAGAAACGTTTTAATTTTAATTATTCGTGTCGCAAGTAGGCTTACATTAACAATGCAATGAAATTAGAGTGAAAATTCCCCAGTTGCCACACTCCGCCGTCTGTTCGGATACACTGAGGGAGAATTTAGCACCGCCAATGCCCCTAACCAACGCGCCTTTCGGACTGTGGTAGAAAACCGGAGCACCCAGAAGAAACCCACGGAAAAACGGGGAGAATGTGCAGATTCCCAAAGGTAGGGGAGCGTAAAACTAGAGGACATAGGTTTAAGGTGAGAGGGGAGAGATACAAAAAGGTCCAGAGATGCAAGATTTTCACACTGAGGGTGCTGAGTGCCTGGAACGAGCTGCCAGAGGTTGTAGTGGACGGGGGTACCATTTTATCTTTTGAAAACCATTCAGACAGTTACATGGGTAGGCTGGGTACAGAGGGACATGGGCCAAACCTGGGCAATTGGGACTAGCTTCATGGTAAAAACTGGGCAGCATGGGCAAGTTGGGCCGAAGGGCCTGCTTACATACTGTAAACCTCCATGAGTCTATGACTCTGAATTCGCATCCCGATGCAGCAGATAATTAGGAATTCAAGAAGCGGCGGCTTGACGTACAATAGTGAATATTTGTTAGTCCAATTGTACAGGGTATTATGCGATCATTCCTGCAATGATATGTCCAGTTTTGCATTCCATATACACTTGCTGTCGATGTGGTACAGTTAATGTCCTTTGGATTGGATCCTTGAACGATAGGGTTGTCCTGTGATGAGAGGCTGAGAAAACTATGCCTTGATTTGCTGTAGGACAGAAGAATGAGATGTGACATGCCAGATACTGAAGAGATTGATCCTATTGGCTGGAAAATGTGTCACACGGCGATACAGCCTCAGGATAAAGACACTTATATTAGAATGAGAGGAGGAAAAATTTATACACTTCGAGGATAATAAATCGTTGGTATTCTCTACCCAAGTGATCTATAGATGCTCAGTCCCTCAGTATATTGAACAATACGATCCATAGATTTTGGATACGAAGCGAAAAAAGGTATATGGAGATAGTGTGGCAAAATGAAACTGGGGTATAAGGCCAGGCATCATGTGACTGAAAGTTAATTTATTAGTCACAAGTAGGCTTACATTCACATTGCAATGGAGTTACGATGAAAATCCCCTAAGCGCCACACTCCACTGTCTGTTCAGGAACACTGAGGTAGAGTTTACCATGGCCAACACACCTAACCAGCACTTCTTTGGACTGTGGGAGGAAACAGGAGCATCAGGAGGAAACCCACGCAGACACAGGGAGAATGTGCAAACTCCACACAGACAATGACAGAGAATCGAACCCAGGTCGCTGGCGCTGTGAGACAGCAGTGCTCACCACTATGCCACCATGCCGCCCGTGAGATTGGGCTCAGTGAACACAATGCCTTTCCTGTATTTTTGCCTGTATGCTCAGGGTCTCAAACTTTTGAAAGAAGCTTTGAGTAGCCTTGGGGTGTTGCTGGGAAACACATCCTTGAATTAACACATGGTGGGGGAAATAACTTTAATTCATAATTGAGTTTTGCTGCGTTTGCAGGGGGCGTATGATTGACGTGTGTCACATGTTGTCGAAGTTATGTCAACTGGAAAGTGGGTTATTAACCTTGCATTCTGAAATTATCTACTCCATCTCGCCTGCATGCTATCTCCCTGAAAGTGCTCACCCCTTCATCTCTGCCCATCACCTCGTAAATTGTCGTTTCCAAACATTTATTAATTTCGCTTCCAAGACCCTGCTTTAGGGCGGCACGGTGGCACAGTGGTTAGCACTGCTGCCTTTCAGCGTGAGGCTCCCTGGTGCGATTTCCGGCTTGGGTCACTGTCTGTGCGGAGTCTGCACATTATCCCCGTCTCTGCGTAAGTTACCTCCCACAGTCTGAAAAACACGCTAGTTAGGGGCTTTGACCGTGCTAAATTCTCCCTCTGTGTCCCCGAACTGGCACTGGAGTGTGTCGATAGGGGATTTTCACAGTAACGTCACTGAAGTTTTCATGTACTTGTGACCAGTAATAAATTTAAAGTAATCTTGATGAACTAGATTGTTAGGAGTTACTGCACGGTGGCTATACTATAAGAGTAAGGTTTATGCCTTTGAGGCTTCTACGTCGTTGAGTGGGTTCAGTGTACATTCCCTGGGGTACAGGATAGTATGTGGTAATCTCATGAAAATATACAAGGTACTCGTCGTCCAGGGTAAATGTTGATACGCTTTATCTCCCCCTTTATAGAGATTCTGGAACATGGATTGATAGTCTCCGAATAAAGACTGAGACGAGAGAAACCTCTTCAGTCGGAGGGTTGTGAATCTTTGGTATTCTCTACACAGAGGCCTATGTGTTTTAGGGAATTAGCAGAATGTGAAGCAGAGCTGGAAGATCAACCAAGTCCTTATTGCGCAGAGGATGGACTGGAAGCCAAAGTACCATAGCATCCCCACATTGCAGAAGGACGCCATACGGCCAATCGTGTCTGCACCGGGTCTCCTAAAAAGCATCTATCCCCATAGCATTTCCCATAGCTGATCCAGCCAACAAACACATCTCTGGACAACAATTGGCAATTTCGCATGGCCAATCCACCTAACTGGCACATCTGTGGACACTGAGGTGCAATTTAGCATGGCCAATCCACCTAAACTGCAGATCGTTGGACACTAAGGGTCCATTTAGCATGGCGAATCCACCTCACCTACATGTCTTGGGATATTAAGGGGCAATTTAGCTTTGCCAATCCATCAAAACTGCATATCATGGGACAATAAGCGGCAATTTAACATGGCGAATCAACTAACCTGCGCATTATGGGCACCGAGGGGCAATTTAGCAAGGCCAATCACCTAACGTGAGCATCTTGGGACAAAAAGGAGCAATTTAGCGTGCGATGAAACCGGAACACCGGCGGAAATCCACGCATAAATGGGGAGAACGTGCAAACTCAACACAAACAGTGACCCAAACCAGGAATCCAACCCGGATCCCTGGCACTGTGAGACACTGTGCCACCGTGCCGCCCTACCTGCACAGACTCTCCAAAAGAGCAACTTACCCAGACACACCGTGCCCTCTAATAAGATACAATCGTTTGAACTGCCATCTGTAGTCTGGTTCCAAAGCGGTTTTTTTTTATTATTTCCACAGGGGATCAATACTTCCATAAGAATTACGAATTGTTCAGAATGGACCCTGTGACAGAGACTGTGGCTGCCGCTGCTCCCACTCCTTGCCGCACGGTGGGGCCGCTCTAATTCTAGAGTCCGTCTCTCCTACGCGCAGTCACATCTTGCCCGCTCGGTGTCTGGCCGCTGCTCTTTGTCAAATCCCAGTCACGCCCCCATGATGGGGACAGACGTCTGCCATTCATTCGTGATGTCAAATCCTTTTCAAATATTCAAATCGCCATTTGAAGATGTTGATGTAGGATGTTTGTGCGTTAATTCTACCAACGATTAATGTGCTGACTGTTAGTATCATGCTGTTTCTGTTAGTTACAACATTTTGTCTGTGAGTATAATTGGGATTATTCTGATAGGAATGGGCATACTTATTTAAGATGAGTGTAAAATAAAGGTTATTTAGGTATTTCTAGTGGTCAATTTTTTGCTTTAAAGTAAAGGATAAGGATTATCCCGAGCACATGTCTCCCGGCTCTTTGGCTCTTGGGTCGTAACGTCAGATTGAGAACGCCTGGGTGATTTTATGTGTCCCACGACAAAGATTTGCATCGATTTACTTGCAATGCCGAAGACGCAGAACAATCTCAACGTCTGAACCCAGCAGAAACATATATTTGCTAGGGTGATGAAAAGTTATTTCAAGGAGATGTGTATAAAGGAGAGTCTTCAATTGGAAAATGAGGACGACATTTTTCGAAGGTCAGGGAATGAATTCCAGATCTCATTGACCAGAGGACCCAGTGGTTATCACTGCTGCCACACAGTGCCAAGGATCCGGGTTTGCTTGCTGGCTTAGGTGAATGTCTGTGTGAAGTTTGTACATTCTCCCCGTGTCTGCGTGGGTTTCCTCCGGGCGCTCCGGTTTCCTCGCGCAGTCTGAAAGACGTGCTGGTTAGGTGCATTGGCCATGGTAAATTCTCCGTCAGTGTCATGAACAGGGGCCGGAGTGTGAAGACGAGGGAGATTTTCACAGTAACTTCATTACAGTGTTAATGTAACCCTACGTGTGACACGAACAGATAAACTAAACTTAAAAGCTTTAATGGTTGAACGAAGGGAACCTGGGGTGTATACATGTGGTTGCACTTTACACGCACATTACAGTAAAGTTAAAGTTTATTTATTAGTCACAAGTAGGCCTACATCCATGATTGCCATTCTGAAATGAAGGCACTCACTTTCTTACTCAGCAGCAATAGAGATAAAGTATATTTATTAGCCACCAGTAAGTTTACATTCACACTGCAATTAAGTTACTGTGAAAATCCCTCAGTCGCCAGACTCCGTTGCCTGTTTGGGTACACTGAGGGAGAATATAGCATGGCCAATGAAACCAACTGGCACGCCTTTGGCCTCCGGGGTGAACCCAGAGCACCCAGAGGACATCCACGCAGGCACAGGGAAAACATGCAGACTCCAAACAGAGAGGGGCGGCACAGTAGCACAGTGGTTAGCACTGCTGCTACACGGTTCCAGGGACCTGGGTTCGATTCCCGGCTCGGGTCACTGTCTGTGTGGAGTTTGCACATTCTCCTCGTGTCTGCGTGGGTTTCCTCCGGGTGCTCAGGTTTCCTCCCACTGTCCAAAGATGTGCGGGTTAGGTCGATTGGCCATGCTAAAATTGTCCCTCAGTGTCCTGAGATGCGTAGGTTAGAGGGATTAGCCGATAAAAGATGGAGTGATATGGGGGTCGGGCCTGGGCGGAATTGTGGTCGGTGCAGACTCGATGGGCCGAATGGCCTCTTGCTGCACTGTAGGGTTCTATGATTCTAAGAGTGTCCCCAAGCCCGGAATTGAACCCAGGTCCCGTGAGGCAGCAGTGCTATCCACTGTGCTACCATGCCACCCCATCAACTGAGTTAATGAAGTAAAAATCAATGGTGTCTGGCAGAATCAATTAATTTAACGTTGTTACTGGAAAGTCCGGGCATGAATGGCGACTATCTGTTATTAGGTAAAGCTCCTTTACAAGTGTCATTGAAGTTAACGAGAAAATGTCAGGAAATTTTCCTGGATTTATTCCTCAATTCACAAACATCATCAAATAAGGTCCCAGGGAATATTTCAATAATGAAGCTTACAATGACCGATGTGGATAAACTATTCCACATCAACTATGTGGCATAAGAATGAGAATTCTTGGATGAGAATATAAAGGCATGGTTAGTAAGTTTACAGATGACACGAAGACTGGTGGCATGGTGGACCCTGAAGAAAGTTATCTCCAATTGCAACGGGATCTTGAACAATTGGGCCAGTGGGCTGACGAATGGCAGATGGAGTCTAATTTAGACAAATGCGAGGTGATGCATTTTGGAAGATTGAACCAGGGCAGCACTTACTCAGTTAATGGTAGGGCGTTGGGGAGAGTTACAGAACAAAGAGATCTTGGGGTACATGTTCATTCGGCATGCTTGGTTTCATCGGTCAGCACATTGATACAGCAGTTGGGATGTCTTGTTGAAGTTGTACAGGACATTGGTAAGGCGACACTTGGAATGCTGTGTGCAATTCTGGTCACCCTATTATAGAAAAGATATTATTAAACTGGAAAGAGTGCAGAAAAGATGTACTCGGATGCTACCGGGACTTGATGGATTCAGTTATAAGGTGAGGCTGGATACACTGGGACTTTTGTTTCTGGAGCGTAGGAGGCTGAGGGGTGATCTTACAGAGGTCTATAAAATAATGAGGGGCACAGATCAGCTAGATAGTCAATGTATTTTCCCAAAGGTAGGGGAGTCTAAAACTCGAGAGCATCGGTTTAAGGTGAGAGGGGAGAGATACAAAATTGTCCAGAGAGACACTGTTTTCACACAGAGGGTGCTGAGTGTCTGGAACAATCTGCCAGAGGTAGTAGTAGAGGCGGGTACAATTTTATCTTTTAAAAAGCATTTTGAGAGTTACATGTGGACGATAGGTCTCGATCAATGTTGTGTTTGAACAAAATGATTTAAAAAACTGCCAAATGCAATAGATTTCTCGAATGCATTCACAAGAAAGTTATTTGGAAGTCTTCGGCTAGCTGTCATCCAGAGTGTTCACGTCTTCAATTAGGCTGCGTGTCATGCAAGAGTCAAATCACATGCCCTCAACTGGAGCTCAAGTCGGGAACTAACAGTTGAGAAGTTACAGATTATAAAATCTTACAGTGCAGAAGGAGGCCATCGAGTCTGCAGCGACAAATATCCCACCCAGGTCCTATCCCTATTACGCCGTGCATTGGCCGTAGCTCGCTCCCTGACACTAAGGGGCAATTTAGCAATGGCCAATCCACCTAACCCGCACATCTTTGGACTGTGTGAGAAAACTGGAGCACCTGGAGGAAACCCGCGCAGACACAGGGAGAATGTGCAAACTGCACAGACAGTGACCTAAGCTGGCAATTGAACCCGGGTCCCTGTCGCTGTGAGAAAGCAGAGCTAACCAATGTGCCACCGTACATGTTGTAAAGTCAATCTTTTGTTCACATGGTGCATAAGACGATTCTGGGGTGAAATTAAGTAAGAATTTTCTGGAGTCAAGACTCTGTTAAGACCCAGGCCAGAGTCTCTTGGGTTTTATGAAGATGGCCTCGATCCTATGTTTTCACATTTTCATTTGGCACATAAGATGTTTCACTCCAGGAATGATAACTGTGATCCACTAGGAAGCTTTTATCAAATAAACTTTATTTAAGGACACGGTTACAATACAATGAAAAGAATTAGCATAACATTTACCAATCATAAGATTCAAACGTGATGCAGTATAAACCTTAACTGTGAGCTATCTGTGATATTCCAAGTCAAACACCACCCCACAAACATACACCCCATTCTAGACAAGGCAGAAAGAGAAACTGTGCCCACGTGATGCTGGGTTTTCAGCTTCTTAACCTGCTGTGTATTGGCCATTTGAATGTTGGATTAAATTTCTGAGGCTTCTCAGGCCTGGAACTTTCAAAAGCCTCTGGAGAGAGATAGAGACAGAAACACACCGCCTTCTCCCACCAGGTCCTGGAAGATGCAAAGCAAAGCTAAAAATTTGGAATTTACTGTGGTTAAAACAAAATCTGCCCTCAGGCATCACGTGACCTGCCAATCATGCTCTACCTAGCAATGATCCAAAAGGATCTTTAAGCCCCAGGACACGGCATTAGGTCAGATTAAAAATAAACATAATGTCCATAATATTGGTAGAGTAACAATTAGAGACACTGGCTTCAGACAAAACGGTACCAATAAAATGCTCGGAGCTGCTTGAAAAACACCTGCAAAGAAACATGATTAAAATAAATTTCTTAAGGGCAGAGTATCATCACAACTCAGTGGCATCTGAATGCTGACAGAGTGCCCCAATGCACTCATTGCCCACTTACAAAGAACAAAGTACAATGAATAAGAAGAAAATTACGGGAACGGGAAGAGGCCCTGCGACTTGTCAAGCCTGCACCGACCATGCTGCCTCTCGGACTAAAACCCCTACCCTTCAGGGGACCATCATCCCTCTATTCCCATCCTATTCATGTATTTGGCCAGACGCCCCTTAAAAGTCACTATCGTATCTGCTTCCACTATCTCCCTTGACAGCGAGTTCCAGGCACCCACCACCTTCTGTGTAAAAAAACTGCCTTGTACATCTCCTTTAAACCTTACTTCTCACACCTTCATAATTGACTCTTCCAACTTGGGAAAAAGCTTCTGACTACCCACTATGTCCATGCCCCTACTAATCTTGTAGACTTCTATCAGGTGGCCCCTCAACTCCTTAGTAGTAATTAAAACCCTGCACGCGATTTTGGAGGAAAGGAACAAACGTGCCTAAATTAGATCAATAGGGAATCAATAGATTTCCTTGGGTTGGAACTTGCTTGCAGAAAGTAAAAAAGATTCCTGCATCACATCAGTAACTTTAATGTAATATGCTCTCAAAACAATCTTGAACTGCCTACGACCTGAACTGAGGCATGAATCCACAAACCTTCAGACTCAGCAGAAAAATACTTCAAGTCAAACTGAATCACTCACGAATTAATTGCATTTAATATGTGGCTGATAAATAAATTACTTTCAATTAACATGTCTAATGTAAATTGATTTTCCAGTCTTGGCCGCTCTTGGAGTAAAGAACAATCGCATCAATGTTGCCTCTTTGTGGACACATTCTAGTGAGCTAGCGGTGCCGTGGTGGTCGGAGTCAATAGTTTCTACAATGAGGGAACTCACTGATATTGGTTCATTGGGATTTGAATTGTTGTATTGTTGACAATTAATTGATTGTAAAGTGAAAATCATTATTTTTGCATGCTATACAGACAAAGCAACCCGTACATAGTGAAGGAACGGGAAGAGTGCAGAATGCAGTGTTACAGTCATAGCTAGGGTGTAGAGAAAGATCCACTTAATGTGAGGTAGGTCCATTCAAACGTCTGATGGCAGGAGGGATGAAGTGGTTGTTGTGTCAGTTGGTACCTGTCTTGACATTTTTGTATCTTCTTCGCGATGGAAGAAAGTTTAAGAGATTATATCCGGGGTAAGTTGGGTCCCTGATTTTGCTGGCTGCTTTTCCGAGACAGCGGGAAGTGTCCTGATCATGTTTGGACACGAGGGGGCAATTTAGAATGGCCATGAGCTACGATGTTATTGAATGGTGGTGCAGGCTTGAACCGCCGAATGGCCTTCTCCTGCTTTCTGCTCGTGGAAGTAATACTGCGATGGACAGTGTTGATTGGTAACAGTTGAATCTTAAATGACCGTAGGCAATTTCAAATCTTTTTTTTATTCATTGGATGTGGACATCGATGGCAGGACCGGCATTTGTTGCTCATCCCTAATCATTCATCAATTCCTCGGCTATTTAAGAGTTAATCACATTGCTGTGGGTCTGAAGTTACATGGAGGCCAGACCGTGTAAGGATGGCAGATTCCCTTCTCTAAAGGGCATTATTGAACGAGATGGGTTTTTACGACAACAGTTTCATAGTCATCATTAGGGTTTTAATTTCAGATATTTTATTGAATACAAATTTCACCGGTTGCCATAGTGGGATTCGAACCCAGCTCCCAAGAGCATTTCCGTTTATTTTATTCCATTTCATTTCATCTCGTTCATCCATTTTATCATCCTTCTTTTTCAAATCTATTTTTCCACTTCTTCATTCCAACTCTCCTTTTGTCCACACCCTCCCGCCGTTCAGTGCAACTGGCACATTCCTCAGGCTTTCTTTCACAATTTGTACCTCTGATCTGCCAGTCTCTCATTCTGATCACTTAATGGACACTGTTAGCACGTTATTAGCCTCCTGTACCCTCATGTATATCCCCTTTGTCGAATTCCACAGCCCCTCCTCCCTACCAGAAGCGCATAAACCTCTGTAAATTCCCCTTGCTCTTAGCTCTGATGAAGGGACATCGACACACGAAACGTTGACTCTATTCTATGCCCACAGTTGCTGTCAGACCTGCTGAGATTCTCCAGCATTTTCTGTTTTGGCTTCAAATTCCAGCATCCGCAGTATTTTGCTTTTATCCGCAGAACATTCCCCTGGGTCCCTGGTTTCCTAGCGCCATAACAATATCACAACGCCAATGCGTCCCATCGGAATGGGTACTGGGGATTAACTTATTTTGACACAGTGCTAAATGCAATGCGGTTGTTAAATGCAATGCGGTTGTATTTTCTTTGATTAGATGAGATTATTATTAGTGCCACGAGTAGGCTTACACTTAAATGAAGTTACTGTGAAAATCTCCCAGTCGCCAAACTCCGGCGCCTGTTTGGGTGCACTGAGGGAAAAGTTAGCATGGCCAATGCACCCAAGCAGCACGCTTTTCAGACTGTGGATGGAAACCGGAGCACCCGGAGGAAACCCACGCTGACACGGGGAGAACGTGCAGATTTCACACAGAGATTGATCCAAGCCGTGAGTCGAACCCGGGTCCCTGGAACTGTGAGGCAGCAGTGCGAACCATTGTGCCACCGTACTGCCCGTCACGGGCTACGTTGGAACAATAGCTCTTAGGTCACTTCTTCCTCCAAAACACACAATTCTCGAACTATGGCTGAAAGGAAATCACTGCGGATGCCGGAATGTGAAACCAAATGAGAAAAGTCTGGAGAATCTCAGCAGGTCTGGCAGTATCCGTAAGGAAAGAAAAGAGCTGGCGATTCGAGTCCCGATGACCCTCTGCAAAGGTAAACGGCATGCCTTTTAGCTTTGACGAAGCTTCCAAGCCTTTTAGCTTTGACAAAGGGTCATCTCGACTCGAAACGTGAGCTCGTTCTTCTCCTTTCCCATGCTGCCAGACCCGTGGAGTGTTTCCAGCAATTTCTCTTTTGGATTCTCAAACTATGGATCAAACACTTAGGCTTAAAGTTCAAATGTTAAAAATCAAAACACATTGTGTAAAAAGTATTTTGAGTAGGAGCTATTCTCTCTGTTATGAAACAAGAAACTAGTTAGTATTTTAAAGTCATGCATATTAGAGGAACATTTATTCAAATGTCCCAGTTATGATGAGCTGCTTCAGCGAAACAAAGCCCTAATTAGGATCAAGTTTAGAACACAGTTTCCGTGATACGTATTGCAAAGGTTCAACATGCACCACCCTAACAGAACGAAAACACTCAGAACCTGCCGTTGGATCTATTCATTCATTTTTGGGAGACTCTCATTAGACAGTTGATTCAATTAGAAAATTGAAACAGCAAATTCAATGCTTCAGCTTCTCTGCAATAGTCTGTAGCATTTATTCCGCCAGGGAATGTTCAAAAGAATGAGGAGGAACAGAGCAGGAAGATCAGGGCGAGATACATTCATGTGAAGACCCTGGTCGAACGAATTAGTGCCACAACAGGTTCGGAAGTGAACAGAGAGTGTGCTCCTTCCAGAGTGATTGAAGTGCTCTGCAAAACGTTATGACCTTTAAAGCCAATGAAAATAATCATCAGATCTTGCAGCAGAGAGCGGGGTTGGTAGCAGACCGAGAGAGAGTGAGGCGTTGGCTGGGGCGACGCTTGTATGGTATGACCTTAAGAAAGACGCCTCGCCCACAGCTCTTTCAGGGAGTGTGCAAAGCACATCAAGCAGAAATCGCTGATCGAGATTCCGACCAC